>NW_022205187.1:0-29600 GCF_008831285.2 Nymphaea colorata
TGTGCAACGCGGTGGTGCAGTGACAAGGTGTTTAAATGCATCAAGATCAGTGGTCCCTTTGGAAGTGCAAGTACGTCGTTGGGAATCCAGTGGGTTCCCTACGTGTAGTGTTTGGATACATAAGGGGGTGCACGTGGGTTAGGGGCAATTCCCCCAGTGGGCGCATACGCTGCGTTCCACAACCGCGTAGAGTCACGCGGGGGTGAGCAAGTGAATGCTCATCGTCGAGTAGGGCGATGGTCGGCCGCTTTACTTAATGACATATAGTCGTCAATTGGATTCGGTTGGGGACTTCCTCCCAAGGGAAGTTTACCCCCACCCAGATTTCGTTTGGATGTAGATAGGCACTGGAGGAATGGCGAAGTTTTGACAGGGCCTCATGGCCACGGCTTGCCGATGGCCGACAATGGATAAACCTGGGTGATGGTGTGCCGAGTGCTTAGCACTTCTCGTCTAGTCCACAGTCCCGAAAAAAGATGAATGCTTCCGCTAGCTTAAGAGAGAGACGGCTGGCTGAGGTCAATGGAGAAGTGAATGGTTTGCATGGAGGAGGCAGATGAGCATAATCGAGGCCACGAGGGGGTTTCATGCTCTTTTTTTTTTGTGGTGAGCAAGTGAAAGCCACCAAGGCCTTCACCGAAGAGTGTGCTGCATCTTGTCTTCACCGAGGAGTGGGCTGTTTCACCGATGAGTGTGCTGCTCCTTTTAGTGTTTGAACAAGGGTCTGGCACCGAGTGTGTTGTTTCCTGCCTTCACTGAGGCACGTGCCTTCCTTTTGGAGTGTGTTGTTCCCTGCCTTCACTAAGGCACGTGCCTCCTTTTTTGTCTAAGGAAGGCCACGCTCTTTCCAACCTTCACCGAGGAGCACGCTGTTGACTTCTTTTTCTGTCTCTCAACAAGGGAAGGTCATGCTGTTTCCAAACCTCACCAAGAGGGGCGCTGTTTCCTTTTGTGTTCACCTATTCACCGAGGAGCATGCTTACAAGGGAGTGCCACTGAGGCCTATCTGCCCCTTCAGTCGTCCCATCCGCCTCCTCAGTTTCCTTTTTTGTTTATCAGACTCAAATCGTATTGATTATGCTCATCGGCTGTTGATTGAACGAGGGAGAAATTTCTAGTATAATATGGCTGCATTGTCCTCTTCTAACGCTCCTCGCACTCCTACTCCACCAGGTACACAATGGAATGCTTTCTCAAGTTTGGTTTCAGTCAAGCTTGATCGATCAAATTACCTTCTTTGGCGTTCTCAAATTGAAACTGTTATGAAAAGTTTAAATTTGATCAAATATGTTAATGGAAAATGTTCTGCTCCACCTGAATTTCTTGATGAAGCACACACACAAGAGAATACTGGTTATGATTTATGGTATCATGAAGACCATCTTGCAGTAAGTTGGATCAAAGTCACTGTGACTAAACCAGTCATGTCACAACTGGTTCGTGTTGGCACGGCTATAGATGCTTGGTGCATCCTTGAAAAACAGTATGCCTCACAAAATAATCTTCGTATTATTCAGTTGAAAAGAGAATTACAAAACATAAAAAAGGGAGGAATGTCTATGACTGAATACCTTCAACATATTAGTTTCTTACATGATTCTCTTAGCAGAGTGCAACACTTTGTCTCAGATACAGACCTTGTTCTCTATACCTTGAATGGACTGAATTCTAAATATGAATCTTTTATTACCACGGTTACTGCATTCAAAGATCTGCCTTCGTGGTCTGAATTATGTGATATGTTAATTACTCAAGAGCGACGACTTGGAATCCTTTCTTCATCCAACATGGCTTAGGTTGAAGCCACTGCCACTGCCTTTATTGCTGAACAAGGGCATGGGCATGCTTTTATTACTGACCAAGGGTGTGGGCGTGCTTTTATTACTGACCAAGGCCGTGGGCATGGCAACTATAATGGTGGTAGGGGAAGAGGCCATAATGGTGGAAGAGGAAACTATGGAAAAAATAATAGCACTAACCAGTCTAGCCAACGAGTAACTTGTCAATATTTGGCTGAAGAAATCATACAGGTCTACAATGTTATGTTATTCCAAAAGCGTTTATGGCCACGGCATTCAACATGGGAAAATCTGAAATGCATTTAGTAGCCGAGAAAATGTCAGCAATACTCAAGACTCTGTCTTGTGACAAATTCAGAACAAGATATGCAAGGTAAAGTTCCCTATCATGGTTCTAATTCTACTATAGTTGGCAATGGTAGTAAGATGCAAATTAAAAATATAGGGAACGTGTACCTACCTAGAAAGACGTCATCCTTTGTTTTGAAAAATGTGTTGCATGTTCCTAAAGCACACAAGAATCTTATGTCAGTAGCAAGGTTTACCAAAGACAACCAATGCTCTATTGAATTTTCCTCTAATGGTTTTATTGTTAAGAATATCCAAACGGGCAAGATTCTTCACACAGGGCTGCTTGAGAAAGAGGACTCTATAGGTGGACGAGAGAAAGGAAGGACTCTACTAGCAATCCTATCAGTATTGGAGATGACGATCAATAAAAGACTGCAAATACTTCTTTGGTTTCTCAAAATTCTTACTCAGACATTTAGTTATGGCATCTAGGACATGCTCACTTTCAGTTGTTAAACTAGTTGAAGTTGCTGGTTTAATTTCTGTTGATGAAAGACATAAATTAGATCTTTCTTCTTCATGTGTGCTTGGAAAAATGCATAAAATTCATTTCCTAAAGCTGAGTTTCATGCGACGAAACCTCTTGAAGTGTTACATGTTGATATTTGGGCACCAGCACCATGTGCTTCACGAGAAGGGTACATGTATTATTTCTTAATGGTTGATGACTACTCTCACTTCTCATGGATCTTTCCCTTGTCGAAGAAAAGTGATACGCTTCCATGTTTTAAAACCTTTTTAAGCATAGTAGAGTGTCAACTTGAAACAAAAATTAAAATTTTCCATTCAGATGGAGGAGGAGAATTCATGAGCAAAGATTTTAGCACATTTCTTGAATATCAAGGAATTCGTCGATGGATAACATGCCCTTACACATCCTAGTAGAACGAGATAGTTGAAAGGAAGCATAGGCATCTTGTGGAAATGGGGCTCACCATGATTTATCATGCCAATATGCCATAAAAAATTTGGTTTGATCCTTTTAAAACTGCCGTTCATCTTATTAACAGGTTACCTATTGCAGACTTGCAAATGACGCCGTAAGAGAAGCTCTTACGTGAAGTTCCCATATATAGTCATCTAAGGACCTTTGGTTGTACCATCCATCCATTGACTGGGCCTAGACGTGCTTCAAAACTAGAACCCAAAGCTCAAACCTTCGTCTTCATTGGGTATGGCAGCTGTCATAAAGGCTGTGTTTGTTACAATCTAATCTCTAATCATGTCATCATATCTAGACATGTTATTTTTTACGAAAGAAATTTTTTATACTCTCATTGTGGTCCCTCTTTTGCTGCCTCAAACATTCAAGTTAGCTAAAGTCATCGTTCAGATCTGAATGTATTAAACCTAGACCTATTGATGAGCTAAAAGAGAGTTTACCTCTTTTTGAGTTGCCTAGAATCATTCCCAGTTCCTCAAGTTCCTCAGCAGTTCAAACTGGTTCCAATCACTTTCATGTGCACATACCATCAATTTCAGCATACTTAGACTTTCTTGGAACTAGAAACACATGTTACGGACAATTCCGGCACAAGGGTGTCACATTGTGCTTCATATAGCTATATTATGAACATAGTACCACATTATATATATCCTTCACACAGGTAATTACACCTCATACATGCATATATATATTTATTTTTAGGCAATCAGAGATGTCTGGGACTAAGAGTGTTGTGTATCATTTCCAGAATATAACACTTCACACATCTATTCATATCTAGGCGCATAAATACATAGATTCGGTACTATAACATGCATATATATATATATATATATACATATATATATTTACAAGCAACAAAGGTACAAGGGCTACATGCTGCACTCATAGCTGAGTATTCCCATACCTTATTGCTCTATACTGCAATCAAAACATTCATTTACATGTATAATTTGAGCCCCACCAAGTAGAATTCTCCTTGCTTTATGTATATATATACCTACCGATATAGATAATTGTAAAAGAAACAATATAACACTTACCAGGGTCTCTCTAACTGTATATTCCCTGATTTTTTACTGTCAGCACCCTAGCTCCTTGGCTTCTTGATCCTCCAAGCTGCGGATAGCAGTCACATGGACCAGTGCCTCTTTGCTGTTGATCTTCACCCCAAGATGCAGGAAAACAAGGGTTAGCTCTCACTTGTTCCTAATTTCTAACTGCTGGAACCCTTCCCCTATGGCTGCAGCAAATGGGAACCTGAGTATGGGGTTAAATAAGGCCAATACATGGTGAGCAACATCCCCAAATGATTTTTCTCAGGAAGGCTTCTCAGCTGCCCTAATCATCTTTAGTTTCTTTTAATATTTTCAGTTACCACTTCTACCTAGGTATATATTTTTTAACCCATTCATTTCTTTCCATGACTGCCCCCTTTATGATATAGTTGACAGTTTCAACTATTTTTATCAGTTATTGATACTACCAATTATAGCCTATACTCTTATTAAAATTTTTGTGATAATAAAGAAAAAGAAAACGTGGGCATTACAGAAACCGTCTGGTTTGAGCCAGAAGTATTGGTTGGAAGGCAATCAGTTCTTAGAGATGATGTTAGCGACCATCAGTTTGTTTGATCAACTTTCAATGGTTACGAGTTATAATGAAAAATTCAGCTTTTGGTATTGTTTTGGCTGTAAGAATGAGATGTATAGAGGGATAAAATTTTGATATAGAAAGCATATTTGGATGGGTGCTTTGTGATGTTAGAGGCGCTTTCCTTCCAGTTTTCATTTTTCACCTGTACAAATCAGACCTTAGGCATGCAATATATTGGATCATATAGATATATAGCCCCCACGTACATCATTAAAAGGATCTCAAATGCCCACCTAAGCAAGAAATTAAGTCTAAGGTCACCTACGTTCTTTAGAGAGAGCTTCGCCATTGACCATCAGCGTCGAAAACTCAAGCCACATCGATTGAAGAAATCGACAAGTGACATCCGATGACAACGCTGGTGGCTAAAGTTCAGATTTCTCCTCCTCCACCAACCCCCTCTCCTCTTTCTTCTTCTTGGGCCACTTGAATCTTTGGAACTGGTCAACGCCCGATATGAGATATGAGATCGAGCTGCTGCACACTTCTGTGGATCCACAAGTATAAAGTATCATAGGAAAAAAGATGAAGGTTGGGTTATTTCTGAATTTTTAATGACGTACTATGTCTATTTTACACTTTTTATTTTTTTCATAACCCTTTTTTACCCTTTTAAAATGTTCCTTTTCTAATATAAACAGGGATATTTTGGTCATTATGTACCCATATACACAAATTTTTTACATATAACATGTTTTGACAACCCGTTTCTACAGGATATATATATATAAACAATCTTTTTAGTCATCTTTTTCTTACAAGATATATCTTCTGTATATAGAGTACCTTCTTGGGACACTCTTTTTCGCTACGACTGTTTTATTAATGCAAATCTCTTTGTTGGCCCATGTCCACCCGAACTCAGCTGAACACTCTCTACTCATTGCCCTCATCATGAGCAACTGTCATCACCCTCTCTCTCTCTCTCTCTCTCTCTTGCTCTCTCTGATTTGGCCTGATTTGTTTTTTTATTCTGGAACATCTCTTAGGGTGGAAAGATTAACAGAAGATGTGGACTGCAAAAGGGTCATGCATGGAATATTCTTCTGTCAGATTTTTCTTTCTTTGACAAGTAGCCTAAACCAGTGTTGTTAGAGGTGAACATCTGCATGAGGTCTCTGTGCATCAACTAGAAGAGCGCCTCAAAGCATCTGAGTGATGCATCATTGACCTAATTAAGATGTGTGGCATGACGACCTAATTAAGGTGTGTGCCATATATATATATATACATATATATATATATATATATGTATATATATATATATATGTATATATATATATGTATATATATATATATATATATCTGTGTGTGTGTATATTGAAATCGGGCAGCTATTTTTGTGCTCGGATGGTTATTTTGTATCATTAAAAACTGCTGTAAAAGTTGTATTCCATTATTTAAAACCATGATCAAGCAACTGATCATTGCAAATGCATCTTTTGATGGATTCAAAGGTGACAATCACCTAGAAGACATTGCTAGGTTGTTGCATTTGAGAACTCATGGAAACCCATGCTGGGGACATCCAGCTACACCTTGATAGGGAAGAGAAGCGACCTTTTAGGGTTGACAGATTTGGAGTTTAAGAAAGCTGTGGCATATAGAGAAAAGTTGACGTCATTAATTGTTTAAGAGCTACAAATAAATGGAGACATGCAAAACATGATGTAACTTCACAAGAAACGGACTAAGTTTTGAGGTCTTTTCATGTATGACTATCAAAGCTAGTGCTATCTAGATGATAAAATCATGAAATATCGGGCCAAGAACGAACTGGTACAATTCAAACCAATTTTTACATGTAAAAATGTAAAATAGATGACAAGAAAACAGCAAAGTACAAATTAAGAACAGCAAAGAAACGACAATACATTCGTTGTCTTTCTCCTGGCCTTGCTTGTCTTCAATTTAGTTGGCCCGAGAGAATTTGATTGTTGTTGGTGGTGGCCTTTTTTGTCTTCGATTTAGTTGATGTAGTAGAGCCCATGTATATCTTTTGTATCCATCACCAAATCCTCCTTTGGGGTTTCTGGAGAAAATAACGTGGCAATCAAGATATTTTGGTTAGTTTGCTAACCGATGGCTATTAGGAAATTTCTGTAACATAAGCTGTGCTAGATTGTCAACAAGAGGAAAATGTCTAATTCCTTTAAACTGAGGTTGTAGATCCATGTGCCATCTTTTTTTGATGTAGGCATACATGGTTTTGTATTTTCTGGTGGAAGATTTGGATCATTCCCAATTAAGTCTTCTTTCTTAAAGGTCGTTTCGTTTTCCACCACTTATTGCAAACCCTAAGAATGGACATACCACTTAGGTAAGGGATAGAAGCCGGGCATATTAAAATTCCTTTTCTTTATAATTTAGCACTATCTTAAAATTGGTGATAAACATACATTTAGTTAGTTATTTTTTATTTTATTAATATACCATAATAATTAAGAAAGGAATGGCACTTATAACATCAAAATTTTAAAAGTTGAAAAAATACTTTTTTTATAAAAGTAATTTGAACTTAAACATTGTTTAGATTAAATTAGTGTTTATAATGAACACATTAGGAGATTCAGATTTTGTTCAGAACACTTCTTAACACAAATATAAGAGGTCTGTTGGTTTTTGTTTGTGATCGAAGTAGTGTGTGTGTGTGTGTGTATATATATAATGTAAGAGGTCTGTTGGTTTTTGTTTGTGATCCAAGTAGGGTGTGTGTGTGTGTGTATATATATATATATATATATATACATATACATATATATATTGTAAGAGGTCTGTTGGTTTTTGTTTGTGATCGAAGTAGTGTGTGTGTTTGTGTATTTTCATTATCTGTTTACATATATATATTGTAAGAGGTCTGTTGGTCTGTTGTCCAATCTAACTTGATAGATAGTTAGGAGAAAAATAAAGAGAAAAAGTGATATATATTTTCATTATCTATTATTAGTTATACACACACATAATATATATATATATATATATATATATATATATATATATATATATATATATAATATATATATATATATATATATAATTTTCAATGACAGTGCTGTCTCATTTATAACAAAAAATATTGAGAAAAGTCTTATCAATGTAAATTATTTGTTTCTATTTAACAGGGTGGTGCCCTCTTTTTTGACTTCTCGAGCACTAAAAGTGAAGTGTGGTCGAAGAAAGAAATAAAGTGATTTCTCCACGCATTTTGAGTTCTTATGCATGTCTAGAGAGAGGGGGAGAGAGAGGGGGAGGAGAGATAGCAAACAGAAAGATGGAATTCCTTCCAGCATTAGCTAGTGACGATCGGCAACCATGAAGATTCTTGAGGACCGTGGTGTAGGTACTGTGAATAGCTTTAAAATAGGAAAGGGAAGCTGGTCGATCAAGGCATATTTCAGATGTGGTTTCATTAGCATATGTGTTTTCTATATGCTTTTGTGGTGATGCTGCTTTGTGTTGAAGTTGGTGATATACATGAGAGACTTCCTTCATAAAAAAGGATGAAAAGTTACAGAAACTTGTTCTTCTGCTTGAAGATTCATATTTAGCACATGTTGAATCATATAAATTAGACTGTCAATTGCTTCTGATGTAACAGATTTGGATTTTTCATGTTGCCATGGTATTCATAATTCCTGTCTTTGATAGCCCCAATCTACCAACTTCACATAAGTATTTTGATTCGAGCCTTTCTATTCCACCTCTAAGTCTGCCTCTTTCCCACCAAGACAGGAACTTTAATATCAACAATGTCATATCATGTAAATTAACGGTTTCTATTCAACGTGGTCGTTCCTCTCTTTTTTACTTGTCTACCACTGAAAGTGAAAGTGTGGTGGAAGAAAGAAACAGAGTAACAACTCCATGCCCTTTGACTTCTCTTGCATGAAGAGAGCAAGAGAGAGAGAGAGAGAGAGAGAGAGCGAGAGATGGGAATTACATGTTTTGTTCTTATTTTAAATAGTAGTCTGTGCTGGCGAGTGGAAAAGAGAGATGAGCCCGACAAATCCTAAGATCTGTTTTAGCAAAAGAACTGAAGTATGCAACTTTAGTTTGAAAGCGGAGAGCGGTTCAGGACATAGTGGATCCTTCAGGTCCCTTTTTCAACAGTACCGAGGAGTAACCAGTCATTACATAGTCAAGATGGTTGAAGTTTTCTTGGGAATAAGATGAATGGTGAAGAAGTTTGACAACACTCTGATTGTTCTGAATCTCAAGATAGAAGGAGCTACAAGTGTAATGACTGGTTACTCCTCGGTACTGTTGAAAAAGGGACCTGAAGGATCCACTATGTCCTGAAGCGCTCTCCTCTTTCAAACTAAAGTTGCATACTTCAGTTCTTTTGCTAAAACAGATCTTAGGATTTGTCGGGCTCATCTCTCTTTTCCACTCGCCAGCACAGACTACTATTTAAAATAAGAACAAAACATGTAATTCCCGTCTCCCGCTCTCTCTCTCTCTCTCTTGCTCTCTTCATGCAAGAGAAGTCAAAGGGCATGGAGCTGTTACTCTGTTTCTTTCTTCCACCACACTTTCACTTTCAGTGGTAGACAAGTAAAAAAAGGGAGGAACGACCCCGTTGAATAGAAACCGTTAATTTACATGATATGACATTGTTGATATTAAAGTTCCTGTCTTGGTGGGAAAGACGCAGACTTAGAGGTGGAATAGAAAGGCTCGAATCAAAATACTTATGTGAAGTTGGTAGATTGTGCTTCCCATGGCAATATGGTGGCTATCAAAGACAGGAATTATGAATAACATGGGAACATGAAAAATCCAAATCTGTTACATCAGAAGAAATTGACAGTCTAATTTATATGATTCAACATGTGCTAAATATGAATCTTCAAGCAGAAGAACAAGTTTCCGCAACTTTTTCATCCTTTTTTATGAAGGAAGTCTCTCATGTATATCACCGACTTCAACACAAAGCATCATCACCACAAAAGCATATAGAAAACACATATGCTAATGAAACCACATCTGAAAGACGCCTTGATCGACCAGCTTCCCTTCCCTATTTTAAAGCTATTCACAGTACCTACACCACGGTCCTCATGAATCTTCATGGTTGCCGATCGTCACTAGCTAATGCTGGAAGGAATTCCATCTTTCTGTTTGCTCTCTCTCCTCCCCCTCTCTCTCTCCCCCTCTCTCTAGACGTGCATAAGAACTCAAAATGCGTGGAGCTATCACTTTATTTCTTTCTTCGACCACACTTCACTTTTAGTGGTCGAGAAGTCAAAAAAGAGGGGAACCACCCTGTTGAATAGAAACAAATAATGTACATTGATAAGACTTTTCTCAATATTTTCTGTTATAAAAGAGACAACACTGTCATTGAAAATTATATATATATATATATATATATTTTATGTGTGTGTATAACTAATAATAGATAATGAAAATACATATCACTTTTTTCTCTATATTTTTCTCCTAACTATCTATCAAGTTAGATTGGACAACAGACCAACAGACCTCTTAGAATATATATATATGTAAACAGATAATGAAAATACACACACACACACACTACTTCGATCACAAACAAAAACCAACAGACCTCTTACAATATATATATGTATATGTATATATATATATATACACACACACACACACCCTACTTGGATCACAAACAAAAACCAACAGACCTCTTACATTATATATATATACAAAAACACACACACACACTACTTCGATCACAAACAAAAACCAACAGACCTCTTATATTTGTGTTAAGAAGTGTTCTGAACAAAATCTGAATCTCCTAATGTGTTCATTATAAATGCTAATTTAATCTAAACAATGTTCAAGTTCAAATTACTTTTATAAAAAAAGTATTTTTTCAACTTTTAAAATTTTGATGTTATAAGTGCCATTCCTTTTTTAATTATTATGGTATATTAATAAAATAAAAAATGACTAACTTAATGTATGTTTATCACCAAATATATTTTACGATAGTGCTAAATTATAAAGAAAAGGAATTTTAATATGCCCGGCTTCTGTCCCTTACCTAAGTGGTATGTCCATTCTTAGGGTTTGCAATAAGTGGTGGAAAATGAAACGAGCTTTAAGAAAGAAGACTTAATTGGGAATGATCCAAATCTTCCACCAGAAAATACAAAACCATGTATGCCAACATCAAATACAGATGGCACATGGATCTACAACTTCAGTTTAAAGGAATTAGACATTTTCCTCTTGTTGACAATCTAGCACAGCTTATGTTACAGAAATTTCCTAATAGCCATCGGTTAGCAAACTAACCAAAATATCTTGATTGCCACGTTATTTTCTCCAGAAACCCCAAAGGAGGATTTGGTGATGGATACGAAAGATATACATGGGCTCTACTACATCAACTAAATCGAAGACAAAAAAGGCCACCACCAACAACAATCAAAGTCTCTTGGGCCAACTAAATTGAAGACAAGCAAGGCCAGGAGAAAGACAATGAATGTATTGTCGTTTCTTTGCTGTTCTTAATTTGTACGTTGCTGTTTTCTTGTCATCTATTTTACATTTTTACATGTGAAAATTGGTTTGAATCAACCAATTTGAATTGTACCAGTTCGTTCTTGGCCCGATATTTCATGATTTTATCATCTAGATAGCACTAGCTTTGATAGTCACACATGAAAAGACCTCAATACTTAGTCTGTTTCTTGTGAAGTTACATCATGTTTTGTATGTCTCCATTTATTTTGTAGCTCTTAAGCAATTAATGACATCGACTTTTCTCTATATGCCACAGCTTTCTTAAACTCCAAATCTGTCAACCCTAAAAGGTCGCTTCTCTTCCCTATCAAGGTGTAGCTGGATGTCCCCAGCATGGGTTTCCGTGAGTTCTCAAATGCAACAACCTAGCAACGTTTTCTAGGTGATTGTCACCTTGAATCCATCAAAAGATGCATTTGCAATGATCAGTTGCTTGATCATGGTTTTAAATAATGGAATACAACTTTACAGCAGTTTTTAATGATACAAAATAACCATTCGAGCACAAAAATAGCTGCCCAATTTCAATATATATATATATATATATATATATATGCCACACACCTTAATTAGGTCGTCATATCACACATCTTAATTAGGTCAATGATGCATCACTCAGATGCTTTGAGGCGCTCTTCTAGGTGATGCACAGAGACATCATGCAGATGTGCACCTCTAACAACACTGGTTTAGGCTACTTGTCAAAGAAAGAAAAATCTGACAGAAGAATATTCCATGCATGACTCTTTTGCAGTCCATATCTTCCGTTAATCTTTCCACTCTAAGAGATGTTCCAGAATAAAAAAACAAATCAGGCCAAATCAGAGAGAGCAAGAGAGAGAGAGAGAGAGAGAGAAAGAGGGTGATGACAGTTGCTCATGATGAGAGCAATGAGTAGAGAGTGTTCAGCTGAGTTCGGGTGGACATGGGCCAACAAACAAATTTGCATTAATAAAACTGTCGTAGCGAAAAAGAGTGTCCCAAGAAGGTACTCTATATAGAGAAGATATATCTTGTAAGAAAAAGATGATTAAAAAGATGTTTATATATATATATATATATATATATATATATATGTATATATATATATATATCCTGTGGAAACGGGTTGTCAAAACATGTTATATGTAAAAAATTTGTGTATATGGGTTCATAATGACCAAAATATCCCTGTTTATAGTAGAAAAGGAACATTTTAAAAGTGTAAAAAAGGGTTATGAAAAAAATGAAAAGTGTAAAATAGACATAGTACGTCATTAAAAAATTCAGAAATAACCCAAACTTCATCTTTTTTCCTATGATACTGTATACTTGTGGATCCACAGAAGTGTGCAGCAGCTCGATCTCATATCTCATATCGGGCATTGACCAGTTCTAAAGATTCAAGTGGCCCAAGAAGAAGAAAGAGGAGAGGGGGTTGGTGGAGGAGGAGAAAACTGAAATTTAGCCACCAGCGTTTTCATCGGATGTCATTTGTCGATTTCTTCAATCGATGTGGCTTGAGTTTTCGACGCTGATAGTCAATGGTGAAGCTCTCTCTAAAGAACGTAGGTGACCTTAGACTTAATTTCTTGCTTAGGTGGGCATTTGAGATCCTTTTAATGATGTACGTGGGGGGTTTTATATCCATATGATCCAATATATTGCATGCCTAAGGTCTGATTTGTACAGGTGAAAAGTGAAAACTGGAAGGAAAGCGCCTCTAACATCACAAAGCACCCATCTAAATACGCTTTCTATATCAAAATTTTATCCCTCTATACATCTCATTCTTACAGCCAAAACAATACCAAAAGCTGAATTTTATATTATAACTCATAACCATTGAAAGTTGATCAAACAAACTGATGGTCGCTAACATCATCTCTAAGAACTGATTGCCTTCTAAGCAATACTTCTGGCTCAAACCAGACGGTTGCTGTAATGCCCATGTTTTTCTTTTTCTTTTTCTTTATTATCACAAAAATTTTAATAAGAGTATAGGCTATAATTGGTAGATTCAATAACTGATAAAAATAGTTGAAACTGTCAACTATATCATAAAGGGGGCAGTCATGGAAAGAAATGAATGGGTTAAAAAATATATACCTAGGTAGAAGTGGTAACTGAAAATATTAAAAAAAACTAAAGATGATTGAGGGCAGCTGAGAAGCCTCCTGAGAAAAATCATTTGGGGGTGTTGCTCACCAAGTATTGGCCTTATTTAACCCCATACCTCAGGTTCCCATTTGCTGCAGCCATAGGGTGAAGGGTTCCAGCAGTTAGAAATTAGGAACAAGTGAGAGCTAACCCTTGTTTTCCTGCATCTTGGGGTGAAGATCAAGAGCAAAGAGGCACTGGTCCATGTGACTGTTATCCGCAGCTTGGAGGATCAAGAAAGCCAAGGAGCTAGGGTGCTGACAGTAAAAAATCAGGGGCTATACAGTTAGAGAGACCCTGGTAAGTGTTACATAGTTTCTTTTACAAATTATCTATATAGGTAGGTATATATATACATAAAGCAAGGAGAATTCTACTTGGTGGGGCTGAAATTATAAATGTAAATGAATGTTTTGATTGTAGCATAGAGCAATAAGGTATGGGAATACTCAGCTATGAGAGCAGCATGTAGCCCTTGTGCCTTTGTTGCTTGTAAATATATAAATGTATATATATATATATATATATATATATATATATATATATATATATATATATATATATATATATATATATATATGCATGTTATAGTAGCAAATCTATGTTTTTATGCACCTAGATATGAATAGATGTGTGAAGTGTTATATTCTGGAAATGATACACAACACTCTTAGTGTTAGACATCTCTGATTGCATAAAAATAAATATATATATGCATGTATGAGGTGTTATTACCAGTGTGCAGAAAAATAAATGGGTATTTTTTGGGTAATACATGAGCTGTTTGTGAAGGAATATATATAATGTGGTACTATGTTCATAATATAGCTATATGAAGTACAATGTGACACCCTTGTGCTGGAATTGTCCGTAACATGTGTTTCTAGTTCCATGAAAGTCTAAGTATGCTGAAATTGATGGTATGTGCACATGAAAGTGATTGGAACCAGTTTGAACTGCTGAGGAACTTGAGGAACTGGGAATGATTCTAGGGAACTCAATAAGAGGTAAACTCTCTTTTAGCTCATCAATAGGTCTAGGTTTAATACATTCAGATCTGGACGACGACTTTAGCTAACTTGAATGTTTGAGGCAGCAAAAGAGGGACCACAATGAGAGTATAAAAATTTCTTTCGTAAAAAATAACATGTCTAGATATGATGACATGATTAGAGATTAGAGTGTAACAAACACAGCCTTTATGACAGATGCCATACCCAATGAAGACGCAGGTTTGAGCTTTGGGTTCTAGTTTTGAAGCACGTCTTGGCCAATTCAATGGATGGATGGTACAACCAAAGGTCCTTAGATGACTATATTTGGGAACTTCACGTAAGAGTTTCTCTTACAGCGTTATTTGCAAGTCTGCAACAGGTAACCTGTTAATAAGATGAACGGCAGTTTTAAAAGCATCAAACCAAATTTTTTATGGCATATTGGCATGATAAATCATGGTGAGCCCCATTTCCACAAGATGCCTATGCTTCCTTTCAACTATCTCATTCTAATAGGATGTGTAAGGGCATGTTATCCATCGACGAATTCCTTGATTTTCAAGAAATGTGCTAAATTCTTTGCTCATGAATTCTCCTCCTCCATCTGAATGGAAAATTTTAATTTTTGTTTCAAGTTGACACTCTACTATGCTTAAAAAGGTTTTAAAACATGGAAGCGTATCACTTTTCTTCGACAACCCTGAGAAGTGAGAGTAGTCATCAACCATTAAGAAATAATACATGTACCCTTCTCGTGAAGCACATGGTGCTGGTGCCCAAATATCAACATGTAATACTTTAAGAGGTTTGGTCGCATGAAACTCAGCTTTAGGAAAATGAATTTTATGCATTTTTCCAAGTGCACATGAAGAAGAAAGATCTAATTTATGTCTTTCATCAACAGAAATTAAACCAGCAACTTTCAACTAGTTTAACAACTGAAAGTGAGCATGTCTTAGATGCCATAACTAAATGTTTGAGTAACAATTTTGAGAAACCAAAGAAGTATTTGCAGTCTTTTATTGATCGTCATCTCCAATACTGATAGGACTGCTAGTAGAGTCCTTCCTTTCTCTCGTCCACCTATAGAGTCCTCCTTTCTCAAGCAGCCCTGTGTGAAGAATCTTGCACGTCTGCATATTCTTAACAATAAAACCATTAGAGGAAAATTCAATAGAGCATTGGTTGTCTTTGGTAAACCTTGCTACTGACATAAGATTCTTGTGTGCTTTAGGAACATGCAACACATTTTTCAAAACAAAGGATGACGTCTTTCTAGGTAGGTACACGTTCCCTATATTTTTAATTTGCATCTTACTACCATTGCCAACTATAGTAGAATTAGAACCATGATAGGGAACTTTACCTTGCATATCTTGTTCTGAATTTGTCACATGGTGGAAAGCACCTGTGTCTGGATACCAGACTGAGTCTTGAGTGTTGCTGACATTTTCTCGGCTTCTAGATGCATTATCAGATTTTCCCATGTTGAATGCCGTGGGCATAAACGCTTTTGGAATATCATAACATTGTCGAGCTGTATGATTTCTTCAGCCAAAATATTGACAAGTTACTCGTTGGCTAGACTGGTTAGTGTTATTATTTTTTCCATAGTTTCCTCTTCCACCATTGTGGCCTCTTCCCCTACCACCATTAGAGTTGCCACGCCCATGGCCTTGTCTGTAATAAAAGCACGCCCACACCCTTGGTCAGTAATAAAAGCACGCCCATGCCCTTGTTCAGCAATAAAGGCAGTGGCAGTGGCTTCAACCTAAGTCATCTTGGATGAAGAAAGGATTCCAAGTCGTTGCTCTTGAGTAATTAACATATCACATAATTCAGACCATGAAGGCAGATCTTTGAATGCAGTAACCATGGTAATAAAAGATTCATATTCAGAATTCAGTCCATTCAAGGTATAGAGAACAAGGTCTGTATCTGAGACAAAGTGTTGCACTCTGCTAAGAGAATCATGTAAGAAACTAATATGTTGAAGGTATTCAGTCATAGACATTCCTCCCTTTTTTATGTTTTGTAATTCTCTTTTCAACTGAATAATATGAAGATTATTTTGTGAGGCATACTGTTTTTCATGGATGCACCAAGCATCTATAGCCGTGCCAACACAAACTAGTTGTGACATGACTGGTTTAGTCACAGTGACTTTGATCCAACTTAGTGCAAGATGGTCTTCATGATACCATAAATCATAACCAGTATTTTCTTGTGTGTGTGCTTCATCAAGAAATTCAGGTGGAGCAGAACATTTTCCATTAACATATTTGATCAAATTTAAACTTTTCATAACACTTTCAATTTGAGAACGCCAAAGAAGGTAATTTGATCGATCAAGCTTGACTGAAACCAAAATTAAGAAAGCATTCCATTGTGTACCTGGTGGAGTAGGAGTGCGAGGAGCGTTAGAAGAGGACAATGCAGCCATATTATACTAGAAATTTCTCCCTCGTTCAATCAACAGCCGATGAGCATAGTCAATACGATTTGAGTCTGATAAACAAAAAAGGCGACTGAGGAGGCGGATGGGACGACAGAAGGGGCAGATAGGCCTCAGTGGCACTCCCTTGTAAGCACGCTCCTCGGTGAATAGGTGAACACAAAAGGAAACAGCGTGCCCCTTGGTGAGGTTTGGAAACAGCATGACCTTCCCTTGTTAAGAGACAGAAAAAGAAGTCAACAACATGCTCCTCGGTGAAGGCAGGAAAGAGCGTGACCTTCCTTACACAAAAAAGGAGGCACGTGCCTCGCTGAAGGCAGGGAACAACACACTCCAAAAGGAAGGCACGTGTCTCAGTGAAGGCAGGAAACAACACACTCGGTGCTAGACCCTTGTTCAAACAATAAAAGGAGCAGCACACTCATCGGTGAAACAGCCCGCTCCTCGGTGAAGACAAGATGCAGCACACTCCTCGGTGAAGGCCGTGGTGGCTTTCACTTGCTCACCAAAAAAAAAAAAGAGCATGAAACCGCATGCTCCTCTGTGGTTTCCCTTGTTACGCAAAAAACTGTGGATGTAGGAAGAGGAACAGTAGACACAAAAGGGGACACAGCAGAGAGAGTGGCTGGAAAATGATGGTGCCGGCATCAAACAATGGTTGTGCACCAGACAGGTGAAGCGTGGCTCTAGAAAGATGCAGGATACGGAAGACCAAGTTAAAAGAAAAGATGAACACTCAGGTGTAACGTGGTTCGACTAAAATCAGCCTACATCCACAAAAAGACTCTCTCTTCTATTCTATAACCACACAGATAGAGCACAGATATTTATAGTCACTTTCTACAATTTAGATCCTTGATTTTAGGATCTTGATTTACACGACAGATTTGGGCAGAATTATAGGAGAAGATAGGGGTAATGATTTTTTTCTCATTTAGAGAAGATTGGTCAGTTTTGGATAGATATTGAGTTTTGGAAACCGTACCCTGTCCTTTGTAACTGATCCTGATCGTATCCATTCCATAGATCTTATCATTGTTAACAAATCTAGCACTGCACTATGTTACAGTAATTTCTGAATATTTTCTCCAAGAAGAAAGTCATTCTGCTGGACCAGAAACCCCGGAAGAGGCTTGGTGATTGTTCATCAGGGCTGGGGCTTGTTCTCTCTATATTTTTGAAGTTGAACTCCTGTCCTCAGAAGAGGGGTTGACCTTTTGGTTGTTGTTACCTCATAGCGATCTTGACATCCTTTGTCTTTCTCACTCTTCTTTTTTGCTTATATTGTCATTTCTTTGCTGTTCTTAATTTGTAATTTGGTGCTTTTTGTCATCCATTTTATAATTTTTTTTCATTTTATCTGTGAAAATTGGTTCAAATCAACCTATTTGAACCGTACCAGTTTGTTATCGGCCCGATATTTGATCAAATTATAATTGGCATGCAGAGTTCTATATTTTATTAAATAATCTTATTCCTAGTCCCATGAGTTCTTTTCGGCGATTGCCTGGGCCTCCTATTTTACACCCCTACGCATGTCCAATGATATTGGATCGTGTAGGTCGTTGCAGGGTTGGAGTATTTTTTTTATAAAGAAGTGTATATTTTGGAATATTTACTTTTTCATAAACCCTTTTTGTCCTTCTAAAAGTCTTTTTTTTTTTTTACTTAGACATGTTACTTTGGTTATTAAGCACCCATATGCATAATTTTTCATGCATAAGACCATATAAGACACTAATTTTAGATCCGGCTTTCCATTATGCCCATGCCCATGTGGTTAGAGTCAAATGTCCTTCAACTGGCATACATAGTGCTTCCAAGCTCCATCCTTGTGCTAGTATAGCACATTGTTCTCGATCTGACCAGGTCGACTGGAAACTGAAAGCATGTCATCATCGTTTAAGAAAAGTCATTCCTGGGATTCAAAGAAAAGTCAGCCGAATTTTTTCTCCTTTAACTGGCCCTTGCATCCAATTAAGACCAACCGATGCAATTAATTTCTGGTAACTAAAACTTACAAGTACAAATTGTTTTGTGTGGATAAAAACCATCACAGTGCATTTGCATTGACCAGTTGTTTGAGCACGGTCTTTTGAAAGCAGTTTTTAATTATATAAAATAACAAGATAACCACTCTACTGTAGAAGTAGCTGCCGGAAATGTATGAAGTTATTCACATGAACATAACTAAAGTTTGTGCGGCACCAGCCATCATGTAGCTCCACCACGGGACTTACCATGACACAAGATGATTCATTTGAATTTGAATGAACCTGCAATTGTGGGTGACCTTATACAGAATAGGCTCTGTAACTAGGGAAGATCTCTATAATTTAATTTTAATTGGTTATGTCTTAATGCAAAATACAAGGTCGGCCGAATGCTATTGGGCCCAGCTATCATTAATTACCAAATAAGAACTTTATTAATTTGCCAGTCATTTGACCCAAATAATGTCAATGTTTAATTGACACCATATTTTTTCGTTTGATTTAGAAAAAGAATTATAACAATTAATTATCAGATATTTCATGATTTTGTCATCTACCTACCTCTAACTTTGATAGTCATAGCACCAACTTCATCCACATTTTCTTTTCCCCTGCCGTGCAAATTAATCATCGTCAAAAATATTTTCATAAAATTAGACCAAACTGATAGATATAAATTTCAAAAAAATAACAAAGTATATTATTTTGCAAACATGTACGAAGGTTATTATAATGTACTGCTGAAGTTTAAAAAAACAAAATCATTATCAATAGAATATTGATAAAAAAAACATACAAAGACAAAGAAAATAGTGCATGAGCACCCCGGTCATCAGGAAGGGAATGTTCAACTAATATTGACGAAGTTACTCTTTGACGTAGATTTATTACTTATTCTTTCTGGGGATGTTCAAGTAATATTGACAAAGTTACTCTTTGATGTAGATTCATTACTTATTCTTTCTACTAAAAGGGATGGCAGCCTAACTCCCAGCAGAGTTTGCATCGAAAGTGACAAAGAAAATTGTGGTGGTGTTCTTATGTCCGGGTGGTTTGAGAGATCAATTCGATCCTCCTTTGTACATTAAGTTGTGTTTGATAGTTTGATGTATAGCATTAAAAGGTATGCTTTAAAAGATCCTCAGCTTAAACAAACTAAAGATTTATGTAGCATGGATCTTAAATCCACGTATATTAACAATGATAGATTTAAGGTCGGACCGGGGGGGAGTCTCGACCTGATCTGGTCCCTGGTGAAACAAATACAACCACAACAATAAGACAAGCTATTGGAAACACCATTTGTCGTTGCAAATAAGTTTATTGCCAACTCGCAAAAGACCAATACTCGTCCTTTCCCTTTCCAGTGTTGCCAAAAACGTTTCGCTAGCCTCAGATCACCTGCCTCCATTTTAGAAGTGCACGGACTGGTCATTCCCAGCTTTTATCTAATGATGTGCCCGTGTTGAGAAAACTTGACAAAACAATGTAAATATGAAAATTTAAGTGGATAACGTCAGATTCAGATTAGACATCCCTACCAAGTCTGAATTAAGAATGCGTTTATAAAAGAAAGAATCATTAAAATTTTCTTGTTTCCACCATTCCTCCCGTTCTATTTCAAACTTCCCAGCCACGGAAAAATGATGCATTTGATGTAATCAAAGCATGGGTTTCCTTCAACAAGATTGGGTGGGCAGTAAGCTTCTTGATTTCAACATCAACTTCTGCCTACAAGATCCAAGATCAAAGAATAGATCAGTTTTCAGCACAAAGAAACTAATCAGCCTCAATCGATAGGACAAGCTTCTACAAGAGGAAGAAACTAATCTAGCATGCACCTTAGAAAGGACAAGCTTCTGTGAATCAATCATGCCCATCGAGTCTAGATCTTGATTAATTCTCCGCTCCTTGCTGACATCCACATCTGCAGTGCCTAATAGGACCATAACTAGTTCAGATGTGTTGAGATGACTCAGATCTTCTCTAGAAGAGAAATTAACTCATGATCAACTAAGTCAAAACCAACTTCATGCCATCAAGGGACAAAATGCAAGTTCCGACTAAAATTGACTTGATACTGATGAAACTACAAAGAAAAGGAGGAAATTCGGAAATTCAAACTGTTGCAGTCTTAAGATATTAGAAGCAAAGTAGTTTACAAACCAAATCATGAGAATATATATTGTTACATTAAAGAGTGGCAGCTCTTTGCAAATGCACCATGTCTCAAACAGCAACTATGTGTTTCAACAACTATACTTAGTAATTAGATTACAACTGTGACATGAAACTTGTTTCCAATAGCTATAGGTGTGCCATCAGTCTTAAGAATTATATTTATAATTTCACCAATACATTCTATTTGTTGAGTGCATTGGCCACCTGTAACAACATTCTAGAAATAAAATCAGCATTAACCCAATAGAAGATATACCAAGATAAGATCGAGAGAAAGGATTAAGTAGACCAAGTAAGGTTACTAAAAATAGCAAGAAGGCAATAGACAGTATAAAGGCTATAAGCCCTAAAGATCTTGGACGCTCCATGAGCAGCAATTAGGGCACAGACATCGGCAAAGAGGAATTCTTACATCCATCCCAGTGCTACATAGTAATGAGACTAAATAATCATCTTACCCATGTGCTGCAGGAGGAAGGCCTTGAAGTTCTTCTGTATAAGGTGGCATATCAAAAAGTACAAAGTCATAAAATCCTTAACAAATAAGTAGATTGAATTGATTTCCAAATAAATATATTCATGCATACAAAGTATGTGGAATGGATCAAAGAAAGTAGGTCTTACAAAAGCTTTGAATGCTGGGCGATGTGCAGCCATCTCATATAAGCAATTTGCAAACCATATCCAAAACTTATACTAAAAAAATTAGTACAATTATCATACAAAAATATTGGCCATCATGGAAAAAATGAGAGAGAGAAGAGACCAAATATCAGATTTGAAACCATATTGAATCGCTGAATATAGGTCATTAGAGAGAGTTATAAGATTACATAGGTTAGCCGTAATCTACTGCACCCATTTTCAAAGACCCAGAGGAATTAATCAACAAAAGAATATCCAAAACAAAACGAGCAGAAGCTATGGTACAAATGCATGCTTGAAATGTAGAATGCTTTGTAGCTGCACCTACTAAAAACACTGATATTCTCTTTGACTTAGCTATTACTTACAAGACACACTATTAGAAAAGTGACTCGTAAAAGATGGTAGAGACACTATGGAGGATGACCACCATTGCATATGCAAGACAGCTTGTGTATAAAAATAAAAATAAACATGCATTAAAAGATAGATATAAATACGTAGATAAATAGCTATATGTAATACATAAACAAATAGAGAACTAATGTAAATGTGTACGACATTATCACTTCAAATAATATGTCACCTTTGAGTCTTTGATAACTCTGAAGAAACCAACTGTAAAATTAGGACTCATGTGTAAAAAAAGTGTAGCAAATACCGCCAAACTACCTTATATGTATCTGCACTGCCCTCTCAAGATAATCTAAGATGCCCTCTATTGTTCCTTGCAACACCACCTTTGAAGTCAAATAAAATAAAACATCAACCTCGTATTTGAAAAGAATTAACATGGCATTATTATAAGACTTGTCAGTTTCACACAGAAAAAAACCTCAAAACGATCCAATGTGGTCAGACTAAGAGAAAAGATAATGAAAGATATACAAAACATGTCATTTCTAAAATTCTAACTTTTAGATCCACAAGGGGGGGAGGGAAAGAGTTGAATGTGCAATAACTAGAAACACACAATTATGAACAAATAAAACCCTTACTTATAGGAGACAAAAGTCTAGAACTTTTGTTCCTATGATAAACAATTCATTTCTACGTGTTGGACTTTTTTCATGGCTGGACCTTAGCCCTGTGTACATTCAGTTGGTGCAAAAAAAAGCAGTCTGATTATTCAATGTTACTCTACTCGTTCATAAGGACTCTTTGATTCATTATATTGAATGGATGAGAGAAAACTAAAGGAAAAAGTAATGGGTATTTTTGTCATCTAGTATTAGTTTATACTTTTTTTTTCTTCATCTTTCTCTCAACCGTTAAGTGGGTGAATCTGAATATGGCCAGTAATTGGCTGGCGTTACATGGCTACTAACAATATTTTATGTTATCAAAGTCTTTCATTGAGTGATGTTTAACCACTCTCAAGACTGTAAAAGGTTTCATGTTTGAGTTGAAGTTGGACTTGCATTTCATTCTTAAACCAAAATTCCAAACCATCAAACACCCCCTAAAAGAGCGGTCGACCGTTTGTTTGTTCGTGGCCATTCTCTCGGGCCAGGCTATCTACAATAGCGTGTAATAATCTTTTGACATCATTCTCCTTCTCTTTTTTGCTTCTATATATTATTGTTTGTGGGCTGTTATTCATAATTTGGGGATTTCTTTTCATCTATTTTATAATATATTTTTTTCATTTTGTCTGTGAAAATTGGTTTGAATCAACGTATTTGAATCGTACCAGGTTGTTCGCCTGAATGATGAAATAACAATTGGCAAAGTTTAATATTTTACAAATAAACTTGTGCCGACCCCTTTCCTAAAAAATAACATAATGTATGTAGGACTCTAATTTTAGATGAGCAGGAGGTCACCCCACAATCTTAGTGAAAGCCAGAAGCTCCCTCTTTCCCCTTACCCTCAAGCCCACGGCTGCATCGATGCCTGTGAGTGGGGCCAAATATCCATCAACTAGTATAGTGCTTCCACTCCAGTTGCAGTATAGAAATGTAGCACCAAATCACTCGCACTCGGTTAGACTTCTGCTACGCATCCCCCTTTCCATCTACCTACTTAGGGGCTATTCTTATTTTGAAAATTGTATGAGTGTCCCTGCTGTCAAACGACTCTTTAACAATATTGGAGTGACATTGCGGATATTGTAAGCAATTTCCCTTACTAGTCATTGATACTAGTTTTTAAATCTTTTTATATACCTTAAAGTTGAAAATTAAACTAATACTGCCCCATAGCCAGAAATTTTTGGATTTGCCATTACCCCTTTAGGGTTCCATTTTTCTTTAGCTTGTTCTCTCGCTGAAAACCATTTTGGTGATTTTTGGACTCTAATTAGTTTGAAGGGATGAAGCATATACTCTCCATCCAAAATGCACCAAACTCCATAAGTTAGTGATGAACTCCAAATTTTGGTGATTGATTATAACCTTGCTTAGATTATCTTGCAATCAAGTTGAGGAGTTATCATGTTCTGACTTTAAAATATATAGTTTTCCAGTACCTAAAACAAATTCTTGTATAATAATGTAATTCACATGATCCATCTATTCTAGAAGGTTGACTGGAAAATAGAGGAATGTCATCATACTTTAAACATGTTTAACGATTAAAATGGGTGATTAACAATGGATTGGCGAGATCATTTCTGAATATTCAAGGGATTCAAATAAAAGTTGGCCTATTTTTTTCTCTTTGAACTGGCCTTTGTGTCCAATTAAGACGAACCTCTATGGCTGGATGGTTATTTTTTTGTTTGATGTTGATAAAAACCGTTGCAAAAGATGCATATGCAATGATCAATTGCTTGACCATGGTTTTCAATGATGGAATACAACTTTTATGGCAGTTTTTAACCACACAAAATGACCATCCAAGCATAGAAACAGCTGTGATTTCAATACACACACACACACACACACATATATATATATATATTTATATATTCCCTCTAGCATTGCTTTGTTTGATGCTTCTATTGTGCTTTCTATCTGGGAAGATGTCTAACCTGACCCTACAAGGAACTGACATTATCTTTGTCTACAGATGACCTTTGCACAATTATTACCCATGCTGAAACAAGTACATTTCTTTTAGGATTTACCATCATAGAAACTGATTCTGTTGAATTTGAATGAACCTGCAATTGTGGGACACCTGATACAGAATAGGTTCTAGCGAAATGGAGCTAAGGCTAAGGTTTCGGCCATCTTGTTGAGCGATAGTATGAAATACCCCTCTTTCTCATCCGATGCTAGGGAAGATCTCTATAGAGTGTTCTTATTTTTTTAATTGGTTCAGTCTTAACACAAAAAATAAGGTCGACTGAATGTTATTCGGGTCTGGCTCATGGCGATCATTTACCGACAATTGAGCCTCCATGGCCTTTATGATTGCAGCTGGCCCCTACACATGGCTCCGGGTTTCGGACGTTGGTAAGCTTTGACTTGTGGTTGATGTTGAAAGAACAAGCTGACCTTGGCAAGATGTGATGAAGCACAAAGTCAAGCAGGTGCCAACCTTGACTTCCATGTAAATGAGTGAACCCATTAAGAGAAAGTTTTATCTGCAATGTTTCACACTTGCTGGTCTACATATCAGACCTATGGGCAGCCAGCAGCAATCCCACTTAACTGCTTTATTCAATCATCTTTGGCATAGGGGGTAGGAGCCCAGATAGAAGATCAAAATTCTAGATACAGGACACTAGGTATAAATTTTTCAACATTTAAAGAATGAGAAAATTTGTTAAAAAATATTAATACAAAAATAAAATGCTTTAAAGTTTATGTAATTACCAATACTTAACAATAGAAAGTTATGTGTCAATCAAAGGAGAGAAGAATATTTTGGAAATTTATTAAAAATATTCTCGTTAGTCTTTTTACTTTTTTCTATTTTCAATTTTGTCTTTATAATTTTTTTAATGTGAATTAAAGTTATTTTAATCATTAACCATATTGACGTACAAAAAAAATTATGCATCAGTATAGCGACACTTAACCTATACCTGCCTCTACTCCTGCTAGCTGCTCTCAACAGGTGTTATGGGATTTATGGTCACATTTTAAAGGCGGTACTGATTTTTATGAGTCGCCTCCATCAGATGAGTAGAACCCTTGTGGCCTCCTTCCCGAAAAAAAACTACTTTAAAGAGGCCCACACACTAGTCCACATTTTTGAAAAACATGTTTGTTTGGCAAAAATTCATCATCCAAATGCTTTGGATGATGGCTAGAATGGAAAGGGAAAGGAGAAAAGTGAGGAAAGGATGGACAAAGAAAGAAAAAACATTTCGTTTCTAGGTCTTGCTTTTGTTTACAATTTCAAAAGGCGGACCAAAAAGCCATTGGATTTTCTTTACCTTAGACCTTCCCTTAAAAGGAGAAGGAAGCCTGGAATAACAGCATATCTATTGAATCTGGACATGGTAGTACTCATTTTGGAAATATCTGGTGCCAAAGTCACTCAATGGGTAAGCGATGAATCCTTAACCTAAATCCATTTTACCAAAAGTTTCTACCATATCAACTTACCCTTTTGTACAACCCAATAATTTCAAAAAATGAGCCATCTATGAGGCCAATTGTATTTTTGTGTCTTTTTTCTTTGGGCTTAACAGGTTGGTACATTGTTTAATCCTTGTTTCATTTCCTATAAAACTACTTATTTCCTATAAAATTACTTGGGGGCACTGTAAGCTCATCTCTCTCTCCCACTCGCCAGTGCGGACTACTATTTAAAATTCTCTTCCTCTGTTCCTCTCTCTCTCTCTCTATCTCTATACATGCAAGAGAACTCAAATGGCATGGAGCTGTTTCTTTGTTTCTTTCTTCCACCACATTTTCACTTTCGGTGGTAGACAAGTCAAAAAAGAGAGGAACCACCCTGTTGAATAGGAACCATTAGTTTACATGATATGACAGTTCTATCATCATTGATATTACAGTTCCAGACTTGGTGGTAGAGACGCAGACGTGGAGATGGAATAAAAAGGCTTGAATCAAAATACTTATGTGAAGTTGGAAGATTGGGTTCCCATGGCAATATGGTGGCTATGGAAGAACATGAATTATGAATACCATGACAACAAGAAAAATCGAAATCTGTTACATCAGAGGCAATTGACTGTCTTTTTATTATGATTCAACAAGTGCTAAATATGACTCTTCAAGCAGAAGAATGAGTTTCCACAACTTTTGGTCCTTTTTATGTAGGAAGTCCCTCAGAAATATCATCTACTTCAAAACAGATCAGCATCACCACAAAAGGATATAGAAGACTGACATGCTAATGAAACCACATCTGAAAGATGCCTTGGTTTGATCGACCAACTTCCCCTTCCGTATTTTAACGCTATTCACAGTACCTACACCACAGTCCTTATACAAGAGATGGCAATGTCATTGAAAATTATATATATATATATATATACACACACACACACACCCGCACTACTTCTGTCACAAAGAAAAACCAACAGATCTCTCATATTTGTGTTAAAAAGAGTTTTGAACGAAATGTGAATCTCCTAATTTGTTCATTATAAAACTAATTTAATCTAAATAATGTTCAAGTTCAAAATTACTTTTATAAAAAGAAGTGTTTTTTTTACTATTAAAATTTTAATGTTATAAGAGCCATTTCTTTTTAAATTATTATGGTATATTAATAAAATAAATAATAACTAACTTAATGTATGTTTATCAACAAATATATTTGCAGATACTGCTAAATTACGAAAAAAAAAATTAATAGGCCTGGCTTCATTCCCTTACCTAAGTGGTATGTTTTTTATGATCTTATATGTATAAATATATATATTCACAGGCACACACAGGAGAGAGAGAGAAGAGAGAGAGAGTGAGAGAGCTTGTATTAAATGAAACTAAAGAGCAATGGAAAAACAAAAGGAAATAGAGAACAAGCAGTATAGAAGAAGTGAGGAACCAATCCGACAGCCAGAAAGCCTTCACGATAGCTAAAAATCTCCCTTCAGAAGGTTTACAATAAATGGTGGAAATTAAAACATGCATTAGCAAAGAAGACTTCATTGGGAATGATCCAAATCTTTCACCAGAAGATACATAACCATAACCATGTATGAAAGAAATTATCATCACTTAGACTTGCAAAGGGCCGGCGATCCAAGTAAAAGATCACTAAACACAAATACAAATGGCAAATGGATCTACAACTTCAGTAAAAGGAATCAGACATTTGCCTTTGTTAACAAATCTAGCACAGCTCTATATTTGCTCAAATTATAATTGCCTTGGCATGCAGTATCACGGGCCGACTTCTTCGGACCGCGCGGCGTGGCAAACTCTCGCCAGTAAGCTGCAAGCCTTCGCTTCGTTCAAGTGGGCGCAGATTACTTGAACGCTTCTTCGAAAACAAAGACACAAAATACACAAGAGTCTGGAAAGAAAACTCGCAATATATTCACTTTAACAAGATGAGTACATCACGAGGGATGCAAGTAAGCTTTTAACTTTACTTACATAGGATGGCCGAAGCCGCTTATAGAATTCCCATGGCGACCATCCAAAACAAGCAATCCCAATATTACACTTGGGGCCGTTTTGGGAGGGTACTCCGACACAAGTGAACACTAAGCTTACACCATGACTCAGCATAAGCAAAGAAATTACATTTGCAAAGCAAAGGACTGTACATACTTTAGACGCAGGGGAACAGGCTCCCCCCTTCTAAACAAGTGCCGTCCTCTGCGCTAGCAGCTTCATGGTTGACCCTAACATCTTTTGGATGACTTCGCTTCAAAAGAAAGCCATACTCCATTGTTGGCTGGTCTTCGTCTACCCACCTGACCAAGTATCACTTCGGTTCGCCATAGTAGTTGATTTTGTGCCGAAGGATCTGGTCCAACTGTCAATTAGTGGTCCTCTGGGTCGAAGGAGCTCGTTGCAAGATTGGTTCTCACCATGGCTGGCTTCTCTTCGGCTCTTCAGCATCGGCATAGAAGGGCTGAAGGTTGCAGATGTGGAACACAGGATGCCCCTTGAAGTCTAGCGGAATATCTAACTTGTATGCCAGCTTCCCCATCCTCTTGACCACAGTAAATGGCCCTTCATACTTTCTAATCCGTGCTCGGCATCGCCCATTGAAAGATGCCTGCCCAGTCTGCGTAAAGCTTCACAAGGACTTGGTTGCCTGCTCGAAATTCCATCGACCCTCATCTTTTGATCTGCATGTTTCTTCAATTCTATAGGGGCATGGCCCACTTTTGTCGAGGTGGCCGCCATCTTGGGAGCTTTGCAGGCATTGTCCCTGTGAATTCCTCTAGATAAGGCGCAAGCGCCTCTGGGACCAAACCAAGAGAGCTTTTAGGCACTTCCCTAGTTGCCACCAAGTCCATCTCGTCGCCATGCTTTGGGCCTCTGTTCAATTGGAGCGCAGATATCATCGCGACCTTGCCCTCGTCTTTCCTCAGTGTTACCGCTGGCAACATGCAGGAGACTTCTCATCATAATGCTGACACTATGCAAATGCGGCATCGGGACCATCTTCGCTGCACTAAGGAGCTCCATGCCGAGAATCATCTGGTAATCGTCCATCGGGCCACGGAGAAGTTGGCTTTCTCTGACAACTCTCAATCTTCACAACCACATCCGGGCCACTCCATGGATGGGCTTTGCCTTTGAGTTGACTGCCTTCATGCGCAACTCTCCCCTCTCAAGGGTGAGGCCTAGTCTCCTCGCCTCCACAACTAAGACGAAATTGTGCGTGGCACCCGTATCTATCTAGCCATCGTAGGCTTTTCCGTTCACCAGAATCTCAACGTACATGAGTTCCCTGGAAGGCGTCGTTGTGACCTTGGCTTTCTCTTCACGTTGCAGTGAGTTGAGAAGCTGAAGTGCACCAATCCTCGATCCTTCCCTTCTTCAGTCCCGCCTTCGGTAGCCCTCACAGCATTGGCCTATTCGGTGGGTCTCACCGTTT
>NW_022205188.1:0-7500 GCF_008831285.2 Nymphaea colorata
GTAATTAGATATGTTGGCATTCCAGGCTTCCTTCTCCTTTCAGGGAGGGCCTATCCGAAAGAGAATCCAGTGCCTCTTGGTCGTGCTGAATAGGACGAACCGGCCTCCGTTGTTTGCTTCGGAACAAAACAATTAGAATTAGGCTCGGTCAACTGGAATGTGTATTATCCATATAAGAGATATTCCAATTGAGAAGATCTATCGACCTGAGACGAAGAGAAAGGTCTATCTATTTGATTGAGTTATTCAGTTAAACCAATGATTCGTTATTGGAGCAGATAGCAACAACCATTTCATCGGACATGCGCATTTTTGATTTTCCAATGGATTTACATGTTTCATTAATGGAAATTGTTTGATGTAGTGAGTAATAGGTTCTGGTTGTTCGCCGTTCCAGAATTCTTGTTTAGGCAGTTCATACCATCCATACATAGTGTTTTGATCTAAGATTTCAATTGTTCCATGTTTCAGCAGTAGCATATTGCTCCATGGAGCTAAGGTCCAAAATATGGAATAAACAAGTGTTTCCACGACTCTACCACCCGGTCAATTCTGTTCCACTTAATCCCTCTTTCACGGCCACATATCTTTCCGGCTAAGGAATGGGAAATCTTTCTCCTGGTGCATGAATCAAATGTTTCATTTCATCCGGGGAAAAGCCATCTCTTTCTCAACAATGTCTTGTCATTTGATCCAATAGCGTTCCGTTATTAGATAGGAACAGATTTGATAAATACTGATAACTCTCGGATAGAGTATTAGAACGGAAAGATCCATTAGATAATGAACTATTAGTATTAGTTCTAAGCCATCTCTGGCGATGATCAACAATTCGAAGTGCTTTCTGCGTATTCTTGATCAACCAGCGTTGATATATAGATGTAGGAGAATTGTTGGGAAGTAATAAGTCCCTTTGACATCTCTTCATCTGCAAAAGATCTCGACGTGAAAACACAGAGACAAAGGGCTGATCTTTGAATAGGAAAAAGAATTGATCTGCAGGGTCCCAAATGAATTGGCTTATTCGAAAAAACCCTTGTTCTTTGGAAGATCTATCTCGTGTCTGGTACTGCACGGTTCCACTCCGCAAGAACTCCGAATCATTCTCTTGAAGCTTATCCTCTTTATGATAAATGATCCGCTTGTCCCGAAATGACCTGACCCAATAGGGAAATCCCAATTTATTGGGCCTTTCGATAAAATCAAATAGATTGCCATGAGGGCGCCATAGTCTAGGAGCCCAAACTATGTGATTGAATAAATCCTCATCCTCCTTTATCTGTTGCAGGTCGAGGGTTCCTTCTCCTTCCCCTTCTTCAAACCCCGATTCGTATTTTTCATATAGAAATCTCTGATCAACGATAGAACAAGATCCATTTTGCATCATATCTAACTGATTCCTTGGTTCGGACCGAAGAAGCAATGTCACTCGATCATTATCAAACTGACTGCATTCTGTCCGTGAGTATCCACCAGAGCGCTTTCTAATAGGCCATGAACTAGATCAGAATCATTCTCAACGAATCCATAAGAAGTGATCCAATTTTGTTCATCGGGTCCCCAAAGATCTTGAGCGACCGATCCGGCAGAACAACTCAAAGATAAAGAAGTATCGTTAATTTCTTCATGCTCGTTCCAAGTTCGAAGTACCATTTGGACAAATAAGAATCCCTTCCTTACATGATTTCTTCTTCATATAGATAGATATAGGATCTATGGAGCAATTACTTAGAAGTACATTTTGTGCAACAGCCCTTCCTATCTGATAGAAAAGGATCTCATGATACTGAACGGATCTTACCTGGGATCGCAATCCCAAGTTTGTCTATGAAGAGCTGATCTAATTGTATTAGTGTCTATAATTGATTTCTTTTGTGTAATACTAATTGATAGGACCTCATTGGTAAGTGCTACAAGATCTCGTGCATTGGAACCCATGGTTATGGATCCGAATCCATTAGTATGGGACATTTTCTTTTCCAAGCGGAATCCCCTAGTATATGAAAGAATGAAAAAGTGCTTTCGTTGTTGTGGAATAAGAAGCCTTCGTATCTTAATGCATGTATTTGATTTATTCGGAGCTATTAGAGCGGGATCCACTTTTTGGGGAATATGAGTCGAAGCAATAACAAGAATATTTCTAGTGGAACATCTTTCACAATCCCTGGGGAGATGGTTCACTAATAGACCGAGGGATAAGTAATTCGACTCATTCACATAAAGATCATGAATGTTTGGAATCCATATTATGCAAGGAGACATTGCTTTTGCTAATTCTAATGGAAGGGTGATCTCAAATTGGTCTATTTTCGGCGTCATATACATAGTTAGCACATTCGGCATAGTTAGCAGCTCCGTATCAAGGTCATCATCGTCACGATCATCAATATCGATATCGTCACGATCCTCAATATCGATATCATCAATAAGATAACCTTGATTGTCATCCAGGAACTTGTTCGGAATACCGTAATGAAGGGAACATAGGAGTTTGTCACTCGGTATTTGACAAAATATGATCGTCCAGTTCCTATAAAACCTATCACTAAAATACCCCTAGAAGGGGGTAGGGCTAAGCGGAGCGAAAAGGGTTTTCCATGAGATGGGAAATGAGAACTATTAGCCCCACACGGGGTTTGTGATAAGTAATTGTCTGATAATGAGCAAGGAATATCCGTCTTTCTGCTAAACAGGATCTATTGAACTCATAATTCATTAGATACCTTTTTTGAATGTCAACTAAGTATCGTAAGTAAATGGATCCCGGTTGTTCAATCATTTGATAACCAGAGTCATTCTTTGATAAATGATCACTATGAGTCAGACTCAATAGAATTTGATCAATCCTTTTTTCTGTCGTTAAGGTGGAGAACTGAACTAAGAATTCTCTTTCTGCATCATCAATCCAATCACTGTTCGCGACCCAGGATTCTATTTGATCATCAATCCAATCACTGTTCACGTTTTTTCTTATCAATGAATAGATCTCTTTACTTGTACGACTTAGATGTCTCGTATTTCTCGAAAAAGTGATTGAATTGATGGGATTTGGTATGATACTTATGAGATAGATGATATCGATGAGATTGATATTCAAATCTTTCTTCTTAGAACGTATTGATTTGACCCATAAGTGGGACCACCACTCAATAGCATGTTGCCACCAGAAGCAGAACTCCGTATTTCTTCCAGAGAATCTCCTAATTGTTCCAGAGCAACTAGAAAGAGATTCTTTAACCAGAAAGAATTCAGTTCAGGTGGAGGATACCTATCCAGAAGTTTTCGCAACTCAATCATGTATGATGGAATCATCAAAGATTTGATCTTTTCTAACTCTGTCTGTAACTCACTAGAGACTCGGGAAATAAAGAGAAGATGCGTACGAACGAGATATCCAGCAACAAGAAGAAGGAAAGGATTGAATAGAGGAACTCCCGAGCATTTGGTGATCTCAGATGTGTCCACTTCAATGGAACGGGTGACTCATTATTTCGATGAATCATTTCTTCGGGCAGAAGAAGATTCTGTAAACACTTACTCGAAATCTCACTTATCAGATTCCATCGTGGAAGAATCGCCCACAATGGAATCTGAAGAATTGACCATGATATATCTGATCCATGCATAATATCATAAAAAAGGATACAAATTTGTGACTGCTACTTAGTATCGGCAATGGGTCTGAAAAAGTATCTAAAAGGATGAAATTTATATATTTGCACCCTGCCGAAGTAAGGAACCATGGCATATACGTTTGGAACAGATTCCATTTTGAGAGATTTGAAAAAGCACTATCTCGTTGAAAGGCTCTATACATCTGCCGTTTCTCAACGCATTTCTTTAGACAAAGATTCCGTTTTTTTGCGGATGGTAAATCTTTCTCAGAACATGGAGTGTGAATCAAACCCATGTTTGAATTGAAACTGAGATACTGATGCAAGTTCTTCCTTCTGAATCAGATAGATTCATATCTGAAAGAGGCTGACAATAAGTTGAAAGAGGCTGAGATTTGTACAAGTTATACGTTTCGTCACCACTTTGTGGAAAATCGTTAGGTATGAATATGTCAGATACCTGTGACTCGATTGGTGAAATAGTATCTCTCTCCAAAAAAACATGTTTTTTTTTACCGACGCACAAAGAAATATCTTGTTGCGGATGAACGAGATATGGAGGAATTGTCCATATGTAAGATCATAATTATCGATACGGGTCTTTTCCGCATAAAAAGGGAATCTTTTGTTAGAATAGAAGCAGAAGTGATGTGGATTATTCAAGAATCGAAGTAGATTTGCTTTATAAAAGAAGATATCAATGAACTTCTATGAAATGGTTTCACGGGATTCAGCCAATTGTCCCGATCGTGGGATATCATTGAGAAATAGGAATCGGTGTTATCAAAGAATTTCCTGCGATTATTCCTAGTATGGAGTGAGTCAATCATCCACTTTGGTATCTTATTGAACAAAATGCTGATATTGTTCCCCATTGATCAAGAATTTCGATCTTTGGGAAGTATCATGATCATCCAATAAGAAGGGTTTCAATTTATTCAAATGAACGATTTGAACACCTATTGATTCTAACAACTGATTGCAGAGTTGATCATTCGGACCTTTCAATTCATAGATGTGGATCTCGGACCTATGAATGGGGATATTCCCGATACTCACAAAGAAAAAAGTAAGTGACTTAGACAAAAAGAGAAGTGACTTGGACAAAAAGAAATGAAGTGACTTAGACAAATCTTGTTTGTCGATAACCTTGGACCAATCAATCGAATGTTGATTAATACGTAATCGATCGAACACCACTTGAAAACGGTTCTTCTGTTCAGAAACGAAATGCTCCAAATGCTCCTGGAAATTCTTGCTCCATTGGACCATTTGTATCTATATGCATTAGGATCCCGATTCATGGATCTCTCGGTTCGAGAAATAAGAGGATCGAACCATTTCTTCTGACTCTTTTTCACATTCGATAAATGTTGGTTGATCATATATTTCATTATAGTTATATGATTCAGAGTATCATTTCCTATTTGATCCCTTTGAATTCCATATTCGAAGTTGCGATCGGATCTATTCATTAAAAAGAATCTATTCGATAGATTTCTTATGTACCCATAGGTGCTATATTGGATTTGAATCAGATTTCGGATCAATCTATATTGATTGACTGCCTCCATTATGTTGTTGCTAGCAAATACCACTATTTTGGGTTTTGGATCTTCCAAACCATTCCTGCAGGAGATCCGGACCCATTTTTTTCTGATCCTTCGATAAAAAGATTCATTCTCTTCATCAAAATATGAGGTAGAACCAATAAAGAGTTCTTTTTCGATTCATCCTGGAGTTGAATACCTCATTCAAGAATTTTTTTTGATCCAACCCGTAGGAATCAATAGAAAAGGCAAATCCTTATGATACACCGGATCAGGCTCGGTTATTGATAGAGTGAATAGATCTGCCATTTCTTGAAATCTCTCTTCTGATTCAAATCGTGGTGCAACGTGTATCTCCCTTTGTTCCGGTCATGGAATAGATGGAATAAATCACAAAATGGGTTTTTGTTCAAGAATGAGATCTTATTAGAACTGTCCATATCCGGTTCATCCTTCGGAACCATATCACATCCCCGATCTGATGAAATAGGATGAATTGAGACGGTATTTTGTAAATACGTAATTATCTTGAATATATCAACCATTTCTTTCTTTTCCGATCGCCTGGAAGGGACAAAAGAAAAACATCTTGTTGTTTCTTCAACAATTTCTGATCTCTAGTGAACCTCTCAGTAGCATTCGAAACCAGATGAAGTTCTGACCATCTGTCGGAGAAAAAGAACGAATTGATCTTGTAGGATTCCAAGAAATTCTTCGATTTTTTCCGGAAACAGATGATTATTCATCTGCTTTTCACGTTCCGTGAATAGCCGGGACATTGAGGAATATCCAGAAGGGTATTTCGGGAATCGATCTGATTCTATCTCTGTTCGTTCCGTTTGAAGAGAGGAAGGATCCCAAGAATCAATCTTTCTTTTAGTTGCTGAATCTCTGTTTGATTGATCAATGTGTGATATTCCGAATCCTCATTCCTAATGGAATCGAAATGATCTCTGGATTGATCAGAAGATCCTTTCAATTGGCTAGAATCCGTTACTTGAACGAAATAGATCTTGTGGAATCATATTGAATATTTGACGATACATTCCGTACCTTGCTAAAAACCGATCCTTGTTTACCAACCACATATTGTCTAACCAAATCAATTCTCTCTCGATACGTTCCTCAAAAATCCGATTCGTGCTGATTCTTCCCCAACTAACGAAGAGATCTTGGTGGAATTGCCACATATGAAATTGAGCACAATTTTGCAAAGAAATATCCACTTGTTTCTCGAGAAGAGATGGGAAACATGCTCAATATCATTTGATGGAATAGTTGCCTCAGCTCCTTGTTGTTTGAGGAAACCTCCACTTCAATTGGTCTTTTTTCACGAAAGCAGACATGAGATAACAATCAAGTGTTTCGCTAAGATTTCGAATAGCTGTCCCGAATTCAAATTGATTATGTTTCGCTTCTTCCTCGGAGAAACACGATCAAACAATTCCCAACCATGGTCCTTGCGGATCGGATCATCCATATAGGATACAAAAGAAACTCCAGATATTTGATATCTTTCTCTTTGAATGAGATCTCAATTCCAGCTACTGTTTCATTAGATATCTTACAACTAGAATCCCTCTTTTTTCCGATCCAGTTCCTCCACCACCGCGAACCCCAGTTAGATTCAGGCATGATACACTTTTTAGTTATTGGGAGGACCCAAGTACTCTCTTTCGGATCCATGAAACAACTCTCAGAGATCTTTTTCCCTTTTGGAAGATACAGGAGCGAAACAATCAACCTATTGATATTGGGAGACCAAAAAGATTCTTCCAATGTATCATTTCTGGGTCCAATGGAATTCATAGGTATAGGAAGAAGCCCATCAATAGAGATTTTTTCTTTCGACCATATTTCGATTGTTAATACGATATATAAGGACCGCTACTACAAGCAGTACTACACCTTTGATCGTGAAAGTGAAATATCGATTGCTTGTTGAACCCTGTGAATCACGTGAAAGCAGGACACTCCAAGTTTGGGGGCCAAGGAGTTTCACAAACGTTCTTGGTGGAAAAAATGTGAGTGAAGACACCACTGAATCGAATTTGGTCCATGAATCTAAGAAATAGCGAGAATTCTTGATCTCTCTCAATATCTCTCTCAATTCCAAAATACAGGATTTGAATTGATGCCGTTTCATTGATTTCTCCTAAACGAAAGATTATATTTCAATTGAAATCCACTTACACAAAGACAGCCCCGTTGATGACGAGTCTCCGCGAAGCATCCATGGCTGAATGGTTAAAGCGCCCAACTCATAATTGGCAAATTCGTAGGTTCAATTCCTGCTGGATGCACGCGAATTGGAACGTTCAATAATAGAATTGGCT
>NW_022205188.1:10000-25000 GCF_008831285.2 Nymphaea colorata
CCTATGAGCAAACACTTATGATACTGGAACTCATGCCTTATCGAGCATGTTACCCCATTTTCAAATTAGTTTATTCCGCAGCAGCAAATGCTAGTCACAATAGGGGTTTGAAAGAAGCTGATTTATTTATTAGTAAAGCCGAAGTCAACGAAGGTGTTATCGTCAAAAGGTTAAAACCGCGAGCTCGGGGACGTAGTTACCCAATAAAAGACCCACCTGTCATATAACTATTGTATTGAGCGAAAGACCTAACTTCAATTTAAAAATATTTGATTTTCAAACATGACTTTTAGTTTAGAAAGAGAATATTGGTAGGTAGATATGGGACAGAAAATAATCCACTTGGTTTCAGACTTGGTACAACCCAAAGTCATCGTTCCTTTTGGTTCGCACAACCAAAAATTATTCCAAAGGTCTCCAGGAAGATGAAAAATACGGGATTGTATCAAGAATTATGTACAAAACATATGAGAATATCCTCAGGTTTTGAAGGAATTGCACGTATAGATATTAAAAAAAGAATCGATTTGATCCAAGTCATAATTCATATTGGATTCGCCAATATGTTAATAGAGGGTCGAGCCCGAGGAATCGAAGAATTACAGACTAATGTACAAAAAGCTTTCATTCTGTGAACCGAAGACTCAACATTGCTATCGCAAGAGTTGCAAGACCTTACGGGCAACCTAATATTCTTGCAGAATATATCGCTCTGCAATTAAAGAATAGAGTTTCCTTTAGAAAGGCAATGAAAAAAGCTATTGAATTAGCTGAACAAGCGGATGCAAAGGGAATTCAGGTACAAATTGCAGGACGTCTCAATGGAAACGAAATTGCCCGCGTTGAATGGATTAGAGAAGGTAGGGTTCCCCTACAGACCATTCGAGTGAAAATTGATTATTGTTCCTATCCAGTTCGAACTATCTATGGAGTATTAGGGATAAAAATTTGGATATTTTTGGATGAAGAGTAATGGCTCCTTTTCTTGCGATTCTATTCATGGATACTTATCCATGGACAGGGCAAAAAACTCAATTTAGTTTAGGTCTTTTTCCGTTTAGTCAAAACGGATCAATTATATATGTTTGAATAACAATTCGATTTACCACTTTGATATGATAGAATTGCTATGCTTAGTGTGTGACTCGTTGGGACTAAAAGAAAGAATTGGACCCTACCTAATATAAATATAAATTAATAACCAGCTCATTGCTTCGTATTCTCAAGATCCAAGGAATCGGTCATTATATGAGATAATAATCATATATTTGTAGCAACTGAAATCCTTTTTCAATAAAGTAAAATGAATCTTGATTGATTGTGTAAGTTGTGAAACCAAAATAGAGGGATGCGGATGAATGGAAGGATGAGAGAAAGAGAGAAGGGGAAAAGAAATGATATATTATTCCAATATGTATGGTCTATGAATCATCTTAGAAAGGGCAATGTGATAAGGCATCATATACTATAATATAATTCAATTCATCTATAATTGAGATAGATTTCAAAAATAAAGAGCATTGAGTCGATAGAGACTGAGGAGATTGACTCAGGGACAGATTAAATTAGAAGCTCCATTGCAGAATTCAGACCTCGACATTAATGGAGGAGAAGCTATGGGAACGACGGAACCTGTGACTGCGGAGGATTCGATTGAAAACGAATCCTAATGATTCACTGGACGGGATGGCGGAACGCGCCGGGAACGAACTGATTTCTTCGAAGAGGTTATGGAGCGACCCTACGAATAAAGCAGATAAATATAAAAGAGTAAATATTCGCCCGCGAAATTTCATCCATTAAATAATCCTAATATTATTTATTGTTTATTTATCGTTTCATTCGCGAGGAGCTGGATGAGAAGAAACTCTCATGTCCGGTTCTGTAGTAGAGATGGAATTGAGACACTACCATCAACTATAACCCCAAAAGAACCAGGTTTCGTAAACAACATAGAGGAAGAATGAAAGGAGTATCTTATCGGGGCAATCGTATTTGTTTCGGTAAATATGCGCTTCAGGCACTTGAACCCGCTTGGATCACATCTAGACAAATAGAAGCAGGGCGCCGCGCAATGACACGATATGCCCGTCGTGGCGGAAAAATATGGGTACGTATATTCCCCGACAAACCCGTTACACTAAGACCCGCGGAAACACGTATGGGTTCGGGGAAGGGATCTCCTGAATATTGGGTATCCGTCGTTAAACCGGATCGAATACTTTATGAAATGGGCGGAGTATCAGAAACCGTAGCCAGAGCCGCTATGGAAATAGCGGCGCGCAAATGCCTATACGAACAAATTCGTTATTGCGGAATAGGGATATCGGACCAAAGGGATATTTATGAATGATGAAAAATATAATCTATAATCGCTGGTTTACTTATTTCTGGACAGAAAATTTTCTTTTCCCCTCGCCTCTTGCATTGAAAGAACTCAAATAAAGAAAGATGATTCAACCTCAGACCTTTTTGAATGTAGCGGACAACAGCGGAGCTCGAAAATTGATGTGTATTCGAATCATAGGAGCTAGTAATTACCGATATGCTCATATCGGTGACGTTATTGTTGCTGTAATCAAAGAAGCAGTGCCAAATATGCCCCTGGAAAGATCAGAAGTAATCAGAGCTGTAATTGTACGTACATGTAAAGAACTCAAGCGCGACAACGGTATGATAATCCGGTATGATGACAATGCAGCAGTTGTCATTGATCAAGAAGGAAATCCAAAAGGCACCCGAGTTTTTGGTTCGATTGCTCGTGAATTGAGACAGTTAAATTTCACTAAGATAGTCTCATTAGCTCCCGAAGTATTATAAATAATGAACGCTAGTAGACGAGACAATGGGTAGTAGGGTCTTTGAAATGGATAAATTAGTAGATTATGTCTCAGGCATATACCTTTAATGAAAAATAAAAAAGAAACATGTTGATTATATCAAAGCAAAAAAAAAATGATAGTTCGTCATGGGTAGAGACACTATTGCCGATATAATAACTTATATAAGAAATGCTGACATGGATAAAAAGGAACAGTTCGAATACCATCCACTAATATTACCGAAAACATTGTGAAATACTTCTACGAGAGGGTTTTATCGAAAATGTTAGGAAGCACCGGGAAAACAACAAGGATTTCTTGGTTTTAACCCTACGACATAGAAGAAATAGGAAAAGAGCACATAGAAATATTTTAAAGCGTATCAGCAGACCAGGTCTGCGAATCTATTCCAACTCTCAACGAATTCCTAGGATTTCAGGCGGGATAGGGGTTGTAATTCTTTCTACTTCTAGGGGTATAATGACAGATCGAGAAGCTCGACTAGAAAGAATTGGAGGAGAAATTTTGTTTTATATATGGTGAGGTGATCCATCTGGTATACGAATTTGATACGTAACTTCCTATTTATGAAAAGAGAGTAGAGGTGGGTTGTCTAATGTCACTCCTCCTACATTAGTTAATACTTCAAGGAGGTTACCTGGAATGAAAGAACAAAATTGATCCATGAAGGTTTAATTACTGAATCACTTCCCAATGGCATGTTCTGGGTTCGCTTAGATAACGAAGACCTGGTTCTAGGTTATGTTTCAGGGCGGATACGACGTAGTTTTATACGAATACTACCAGGAGATAGAGTAAAATAGAAGTCAGCCGTTATGATTCAACAAGGGGACGTATAATTTATAGACTTCGCAATAAAGATTCAAACGATTAGGTATTTAAATTTTCATGGGGATAAATTTTAAGGCTCAAACACTAACTTAAGGTGAATTAAAGAAAAGAGACTTATTTTCTTTCAAAGAGTAGATTCGGAATTAAGGAACAACAAATATGAAAATAAGAGCTTCTGTTCGTAAGATTTGTGAAAAATGTCGACTGATCCGTAGGCGAGGACGAATTATAGTAATTTGTTCTAATCCGAAACATAAACAGAGACAGGGATAATATTTATAAAAAAAAAGAACTTCACTTTCTAAGAGACCTAATGTACAATAAATAAAGAATTTGTTTTCACATGAAATGGATATATCCGTATATCTCTGACTCATATTTATGAGATGGCAAATAGAATATGACAAAACCTATACCAAGAATTGGTTCACGTAGAAATAGCCGTATTAGTTCACGTAAGAGTGGGTGTAGAACACCAATAGGAGTTATTCATGTTCAAGCGAGTTTCAACAATACTATTGTTACTGTTACAGACCCACAAGGTCGGGTCGTTTCTTGGTCTTCTGCGGGTACCTGTGGATTCAAGGGCACAAGAAGGGGTACCCCATTTGCTGCTCAAACCGCAGCAGGAAATGCTATTCGTGCGGTAGTAGACCAGGGTATGCAACGAGCAGAAGTCATGATAAAGGGTCCCGGTCTCGGGAGAGATGCAGCATTACGAGCGATTCGTAGAAGTGGTATACTATTAAATTTTGTACGTGACGTAACCCCTATGCCGCATAATGGATGTAGACCGCCAAAAAAAGGCGCGTTTAGAAATAAAAATGGAAAAGATTCCAATCCAAGAGAAATAAATAATTAAATGATCTCATCAAATAATATTATATTAGTATGGTTCGGGAGGAAGTACCAGTATCCACTCGGACGCTACAGTGGAAGTGTGTTGAATCAAGAGCAGACAGCAAACGCCTTTATTATGGTCGTTTCGTTTTATCCCCACTTATGAAGGGTCAAGCCGATACAATCGGTATCGCGATGCGAAGGGCTTTACTTGGAGAACTAGAAGGAACATGTATTACGCGCGCAAAATCTGATAAGGTACCACATGAATATTCTACGATAGTAGGTATTGAAGAATCAGTCCATGAAATTTTAATGAATTTGAAAAAATTGTATTTAGAAGTGATCTGTACGGAACTCTCGACGCATCTATCTATGTCAGGGGCCCTAGACACGTAACTGCTCAAGATATCATCTCACCACCTTCTGTAGAAATAGTTGATACTACACAGCATATAGCTGTCCTAACGGAACCGGTTGATTTGTGCATTGAATTAAAATTGAGAGGGGTCGTGGATATTGTACGAGAACCCCAAATAACTATCAAGACGGAAGCTATCCTATAGATGCTGTATCCATGCCTGTTCGAAATGCGAATCATAGTATTCATTCTTATGGGAATGGGAATGAGAAACAAGAGATACTTTTTCTTGAAATATGGACGAATGGAAGTTTAACTCCTAAGGAAGCGCTTTATGAAGCTTCTCGTAATTTGATCGATTTATTTATTCCTTTTTTACATGCGGAGGAACAGGACATAAATAGAAATATGGAGGACAATCAAAAAAGGGCTAGTGTGCCCTTTTTTACCTTTGATGATGGATTGGATAATATGAAAAGAGAAATCATATTGAAACGTATTTTTATTGATCAATTAGAATTGCCTCCTAGGACTTATAACTGTCTCAAAAGGTCTAATATACATACATTGCTGGACCTTTTGAGTAAAAGTCAAGAAGATCTTATGAGAATTGAGCATTTTCGCGTAGAAGACGTAAAACAAATATTCGACATTCTACAGAAGGGTTTCACAATCGACTTGCTTAAAATTCAACTCAGTTTGAATCCCGTTGAAATTTTTTTTTCATTTCGAATGAAAGCACGAAATGAAAAATTATAAATGAAAGACTATTTATTAACTAGAAAATAATGAAATAAAATTTCTATTATTTTCTTATCTTTATCTTATTTCTTATTTTTTATAACTAAACTAACTATAAAATTATACTATAATTATTCTTCCTATATATTACAAATTATTATTCAATTCGAATTGAATAATAATTTGTAATATATAATCAATATACACACTAAAATATACACACTAACGAAAAAAGAAGAAACAAAAACAAAGTCTGTTTTGAATCTTCAGCATAGTCTGTATTCGTGGATTCTTCAGAATAGATCTATAATCAAATGAAAGAGATGTATCTAGGAGGATAAACTTTGAAGTATGCCTAACTAGATACATACGTAATATCCCGCCTTACCTTAGTATTTCAAGATCTATTTTAATTTGAAAAAGACCTAAAGTTAGAGACTTATCAATAGGTAATGTTGCTCCAATACCTAACCAAAGGGCTACTGCCGTACCAATCAAAAAGACTGTTGTAGCTACTGGGCGACGGAATGGATTTTGGAATTTATTAACATTTTCCAAAAAGGGTACTGTCAATAATCCGCTGGTACCGAAACCATTAAAAGAACACCCAATAACTTATTGGGTACTGTACGGAGTATTTGAAATACGGGAAAGAAGTACCATTCGGGTAATATTTCCAAAGGAGTTGCAAATGGATCTGCCGGTTCACCAATCATTGATGGCTCTAGAACCGCTAGACCTACGTTACATGCAATAGTACCTAGAATTACTACGGGAAAAATATATAAAAGATCATTAGGCCATGCCGGTTCCCCATAATAATTATGTCCCATCCCCTTAGCCAATTTTGCTCTTAATACAGGATCATTCAAGTCGGGTTTCTTTGTTATTGGGATAGGTGAATTCTTATGGATCCATCCCCCGAAAGAACCGGACATGATGATTTTTCATCATCCAGCTCGAGCAATAATCAAAGGAATGAAATGGATTCATATAAAATCCATATGCCATCCAGGAAACTATGTTCGTACAAATAAATGCTCAATACCCAAGTAGGCTTACATCGATCATGATCAAATGCTTTTTGGATTGTCTCATACCTTGTAATTGATGCACAATATTGTTTTTTAGAGTCTTCTTACGTACAAAGGATTTACTTGTTACTAATAAAGTCTAGCCTCGATTCTTCCTTAGATCCCGTGTTTCACTCCGATAGTATCATAGATCGGGGTCGATGCAGGGGAAATGAATGCATTCCCTACTATAAGTTAAATAAATGGAAGTGGAATAGATAGAACATAATCTGGATCATGCCACATCACTTATTCTACTAGATCTTACGAAGCCTATTCATGCATGACATGATTCGGGTCTGATCATAGAAAAGATTCTCCTCAAAGGAACCAGCCTATCCTCTTGCTCCGCAGGGGGGCGGCGGTTGGAACAGAGACACATTTGTTTATGAATTCCAATGTGGCAGATAATATATCTGCATGGACCAATCAATAGTTCAAGTCACACACTCCCATAATCCATCCTCTCCTCCGAGAATCCACTTCAACTGTTCGTATCAAATAAAAATACTTCGTGGTTGAAGGGAAATATCCAAATAACATGTCTTATTCTTTTCAATAATCCATATTTATAGCAATGAAATACAAATACTATTTTTTTTGTTCCTACCCAAACAATATATTATATGATCTATTACAAATACCTATGCTCTGTCTTCTCTATAAAGGACCTGAAATACCTTGCTTACGTATCATTGAAAAGTGCATTAACATAAATACGGCGGTAAGAAGAGGTAATACAAAAGTGTGTAAACTATAAAAGCGGGTCAAAGTGGATTGACCCACGCTAGCACTTCCGCGTAATAACTCTACCAAGGGCGATCCCACTATAGGGATAGCCTCAGGTACACCAGTTACAATTTTGACTGCCCAATACCCAATTTGGTCCCAAGGTAAAGAATAACCAGTTACCCCAAAGGATGCAGTCAACACAGCCAGAACTACACCCGTAACCCAAGTCAATTCACGTGGTTTCTTAAAACCACCTGTGAGATAAACACGAAATACGTGCAGGATCATCATTAGAACCATCATACTTGCTGACCATCGATGAACTGATCGGATTAACCAACCGAAGTTGGCTTCAGTCATTATGTATTGAACAGAGGCAAAAGCTTCTGTGACGGTCGGGCGATAGTAAAAGTCATAGCAAAACCCGTAGCTACTTGTACTAAAAGCAAGTAAGTGTGATCCCTCCTAGACAATGAAATATATTGACATGAGGAGGAACATATTTACTAGTTATATCATCTGCAATCGCTTGAATCTCGAGACGCTCCTCGAACCAATCATATACTTTATTGAGATAGGTGAACCGAAGGCGAAGGGACTCCCCCTCTAAGAACCGTATATGAGAATTTCGTCTCGTACGGCTCAAGCGAAAACACCCCAATACTGGTTCTGGTTGCAACGTGCAATAGAAAAGAAAGATTTGAAACCTTTTAGAGACTTCACTTGATTCAATCTTTCCAGATAAAATGAGGGAACCAAAACTCTAAATCTCTTCTTTGTGATGATAGCGCCAAAATATCAAGTTGGCTCATCCTATGTTGATTGTTACAGGCCTTTTGAATGTTCTCTTACCCTATTTTATTTTTGTTTATACGTAATACATACGAATTTACTATTGATAGGAATTATCTTGTTGAGACCCTATGAATCAATTGAAACCTCAGATTCCTACTAGAACCACGATGATTCAACAAAGAACAAAACAGAACCAAAGAGTTCTCTGAGTAGGAACCCTTTCGTTTGATCATCACTTCACTTATTCAATGAACAGATATAATAACTAAGAATCCATAGAAATATTTGTCCTGTCCCTCGCTCAGCTCAAACTAAGCATGATTCTGAAGGAAAAAGGTGGTTCGATTTCTGAAACGCCTCATTGAAAAGTTAATTGAAAAAAATAATAGTAGTTGGAGGCCGGTCACGAGGTATGAATAGTAGGTATGAATCATAGTTTAAATAGTTCTTAATCTATTCCATATAGTCCGTGCTCCAGATACTAGACTGACTATCTGACGGGCTAGAACCATCTCTCTCGATGAGATGACAGACTTATTCTCTGTACTATCAATAGGTATAACAAGTCACACACTCATATTCCGGAAATACCGAAACAAAAGAATTCCGCGGTCGAACTACCAAACAGAATGAGATGACCTAGAAATCCGAATCCTAAGTGATTCTTTTTTTTATTGAAAGTTAGGACTTATCCGTTCTTCTGGACCTAACTTAATGAAATACCATCCAGTAAAACGGAAGAATTATAAATCTCCAAATAATAGATAGGAATACTGCAAATAGAGCCATTGCGACACCCATAAGGGGTGTAGTTCCCCATCCAGGGGCTACTTTACCATATTCCGAATTCAATGGTTTTAATAAATCGCCTACAATAGTCCGTCTTGGCCCAGATCTGGAACTACCCTCAATGGTTTGTGTAGCCATAAATCCTATTCCGTGCATTGTTTGAGATCTGTTGACTTTGTATACGATTCCGTTGTAAATAAACTATCTTATCGTAGATCCATCGTGGTCTTGAAATCACTTAATAATGGAAACTGCAACTCTAGTCGCCATCTTCATATCTGGTTTACTTGTAAGCTTTACGGGGTATGCCTTATATACCGCCTTTGGGCAACCCTCTCAACAACTAAGAGATCCATTTGAGGAACACGGGGACTAGTTGAAATGATGACCCTCCTCATCGGAGGGTCATCATTTCAATTGAGATAATGAAAAATCATTTCATCTTTTTATTTGGAACCTTAGGCGGTTCTCGAAAAAAGATAGCAAAAAATATTATCCCCAGAGTCGAGACCAACAGGAATGTATAAACCAATGCTTCCATAGATTCGATCGTGTTTTACAATTATAGCTTCCATACCTGTTCATTTGGGATCATTTCCCAGACAAGTAAAGGTCAAGAGTAATAGGTGATGATTCGAATTAATATTTCTCCAGTACCCTATATGAAACATAGGCTAGACATATGAAAGAAATGTTGTATCAGACTACTTGTCTCCTTGTAGTTGGATCCCCCAGTTTTTGGAAGGTTCCAAATTCCACTTGAGCATCTAAATCTGGGTCGATACCAGCAAAAACATCTCTGAACAAGGTTCTAGCACCATGCCAAATGTGGCCGAAAAAGAAAAGCAAAGCAAACGAAGCATGTCCAAAAGTGAACCAACCCCTTGGACTACTACGAAAAACACCATCGGATTTCAAAGTAGCGCGATCCAATTCAAAAATTTCACCCAATTGGGCACGTCTAGCATATTTTTTCACAGTAGCAGGATCATTATAACTGACTCCATCGAGTTCACCACCATAGAACTCAACAGTTACACCCACTTGTTCGACACTATACTTGGATTCTGCCCTTCTAAAAGGAACATCGGCTCTCACAATTCCGTCTCCATCTACCAAAACTACCGGAAATGTTTCAAAGAAGGTAGGCATACGACGTACAAAAAGTTCATGCCCCTCTTTATCTCTAAAGACAGGGTGTCCTAACCACCCAACAGCTATTCCATCCCCGTTGTCCATTGAGCCGGCTCTGAACAATCCTCCTTTCGCCGGATTATTACCGATATAATCATAAAAAGCTAGTTTATCGGGAATTTTAGACCAAGATTCCGATAAACTCAGATTTTCAGCTAGCCCGGCGTTAACTCTTCGATATATTTCTTGCTGGAAATATCCCTGATCCCACTGATAACGAGTAGGACCAAATAATTCGATCGGAGTAGTCGCTGAACCATACCACATAGTTCCAGCAACAACGAAAGCTGCAAAAAACACAGCAGCGATACTACTGGAAAGCACAGTTTCAATATTGCCCATACGTAATGCTTTGTATAGACGTTGGGGCGGGCGAACACTAAGATGGAATAGACCCGCTAATATTCCCAAGGTGCCCGCTGCAATATGATGAGAAGCTATCCCCCCGGAACAAAAGGATCAAAACCCTCCGCGCCCCATGAAGGACTTACAGGTTGCACTTTTCCGGTTAGCCCATAAGGATCAGACACCCATATTCCAGGGCCATACAAACCTGTTACATGAAATGCACCAAACCCAAAGCAAGCCACCCCAGATAAAAATAAATGAATTCCAAAGATCTTGGGCAAATCCAAAGAGGGTTTTCCCGTACGTTCATCACAGAATATTTCTAGATCCCAATACACCCAATGCCAGATAGCTGCCAAGAAGCACAAGCCAGAAAACACAATGTGTGCCCCGGCAACACCTTCGTAACTCCAAATACCCGGATTGGTTACAGTTCCTCCTGTAATACTCCAACCGCCCCATGAATTGGTTATTCCTAAACGAGTCATGAAGGGTATAACGAACATACCTTGTCGCCACATTGGATCAAGAACGGGATCAGAGGGATCAAAAACAGCTAATTCGTATAGAGCCATAGAACCGGCCCAACCAGAAACTAGAGCTGTATGCATTATATGGACAGAAGCAAGCGACCAGGATCATTCAATACGACAGTATGAACACGATACCAAGGCAAACCCATGGAAATACCCCTTCATCAAAGAAAAATAGACACTATGTAACTTTGTCACATTGGAAAGACTATGCTATGGACCTCATTCAGTGATTATCTCGGTGCAAGGGTTCACATTTATTACGTGCCGCAGGTGATAGTAATAATGGAACAATTCCGTTCTGTTCGCAGGAACAAAGAGAAGCAGATTTATTTTATACCCGATAAGTACCAATACGCAATGGGGGATTGGTCCCATTTTTTTAAGTGAATCCATTAGATACTTGTTCATCATTCGAAGGATCCGCTCCGTCCCTAAGAATTTTCTTTTTTTCATTCTGTCTTCCTACATGAGTCTTCCAATCTATGTATAAAATATGATAAACAAAAATATTATGAGGACAATAAACCCATTGTTACGTTTCCACATCAAAGTGAAGTATAGTACTTAACCCCGTTTTCTTTAATGTAATGCCCATTGGTGTTCCAAAAGTCCCTTTTCGGAGTCCTGGAGAGGAAGATGCAGTTTGGGTTGACATATAGTGCGACTTGTCGGACATATTGGGTCATATGGGATTTCCCCGTTCTCTCCCCTGATCGAGATATACTCTCTTTCGCCTAAGAAAGATTGATTGAATCATCAAATCAATTCAATAATTCGGAGCGTGAAATGTGCAAATGGATCAATTCGTTTGAAAGATAAATATTATCTTATCAATTAGAATAATCTATGGTTGACTTGGAACAATAAAATGAAGTATCCAGGCTCCGTTCAGAAAATACCAAATGGGTAATATTGATTACAACTTCTATCATCTATCAGAAATAAGACCATAGGAGTGATCTCAAACCACTAATAAATATAAATGTGATGAATACATCGAATACTTGGTTGGTGGAAGGCATAAAAAAGTCGTAAGAAAAAATAAGTGGTACTGGGGTCATTTGTCCTATATGTGCAAATGGAATTCGGGCGAATCTTTACCCGGAGTAGAGCATAAACCTAAAATAAGTGAAGAGGCCCATTCAGGAACAAGAAAATGGCATCGCGATTTGGATCTCGATGAAACAATACATCAATCAAAAGAATACATCAATAAAAAGATGTTCAGTGAATTCTTTTTTGTAGGTTAGGAGGGCAAACCAAAACTAATTTTTGTGGAAAATGCAAATGAAAATAAACCCCTTCGTCAGGAAAACGCCTAAACTCAAAAAGAATAGGTCTGGAATCGACACATTGATTATTTTTTTTTCGAACTTTTTTGAACCGTATGTATCGAAAGGTGCGTGTACGGTTCTGCGGGGATACAATTTTTCCTAATCAACCGACTTCATCGAGAAAGATTACTTTTTTTAGGCCAAGGCGTTGATAGCGAGATCTCGAATCAACTTGTTGGTCTCATGGTATATCTCAGTATGGAAGATAATACCAGGGATCTCTATTTGTTTATAAATTCTCCCGGCGGATGGGTAATACCGGGAATAGCTATTTATGATGCTATGCAAATTGTTCCACCAGACGTACATACAATATGCATGGGATTAGCCGCTTCGATGGGATCTTTCATCCTGGTCGGAGGAGAATTTACCAAACGTCTAGCATTCCCTCACGCTCGGCGCCAATGAGTTTTTATTTGACTTGAAGAAAAATAAGACTATGCCTTCGCCATATGGAATATATAAGTAATAATAGCATGGCACGTTTAGTTCGATATGAGCAAATCATTATTGCTTCTTCATAACATGATTATGTATCGAGATAGTAGTATGAAACAAAAGGTTAGTCCCGATTTGATCTTATTCCTATGTTATTTATCGGGGGTCCATTTCAGCGTCACAAACAACCCCTTTTCCTTACACAACATGAGTCTGAATATTTCTAAGCATGAAAAGAAAGGGATCATTTTCCTTATCATTTTTCTTATTTAATCAGACTCAGACCAGAAAGAAACTTTGGGATTGCTGAATCATAGAAGAGAGATGAATATATTATCTAAAGCAACGGAACCATCATAGTATTTTTTTGTTCCTACGAGGAGAAGGGTGGTAAATGGATCATCCAACGATTTGGATCTGATAGATCTATTTGTCTCTTTCTTTGATGTAAGAGAAGAGTAGATTCCATTGCGGAGCCGTATGCAATGTGCAAAAATTGCCTGTACGGTTTTCTATCTTTTTTTATTTTTATTTATTCTTTTCGCTCCATTTTGCGAGATAGAGGAATCGTTCATTATGACATATTATAATCAGGGTTATGATCCACCAACCTGCTAGTTCTTTTTATGAGGCACAAGCAGGAGAATTTATCCTGGAAGCGGAAGAACTGTTGAAACTTCGCGAAATACTAACAAGAGTTTATGTACAAAGAACGGGCAAACCTTTATGGGTTGTATCTGAAGACATGGAAAGGGATGTTTTTATGTCAGCAACAGAAGCCCAAGCTCATGGCATTGTTGATCTTGTAGCAGTCGAAAATAGCGCGGATTTTGTGTAAATCGGTAATTCTACTTCGAACCATGGTTCGAAGTAGAATCTTCAACTCAAATGAAAGTAATTCATAATCATCAGGTTAGGATCGATCTAAACCAACCGATTCTATATACGATTCAGCATGCCAACTATTAAACAACTTATTAGAAACACAAGACAGCCAATGAGAAATGTCACGAAATCTCCTGCTCTTCGAGGATGCCCTCAGCGTAGAGGAACATGTACTAGGGTGTATGTGTGACTCGTTCAGATCATGAACTGTGACCTAAACTAAACCATTTTTCCAGTATCAATGACCAGTGCCAATGAAAATGAATGGGGTAGAATGGAAGAACTACATTTTTAAAAAAGATCTAATCTATCATATACCTCTATTGTGTATGGAATTTATGGTTTCCATTGGTGCAAATCCAATCGCCTTGATTTGAATTTGGGATGAAAAGCGATTCCTCATTGGTAGCGAATGGTTATCCATTAAGCGGGGAAATAGTATTTAAAAAGCATAAAGTTATATTGGTGCTCTTACTTATGAAAGAACGGACTGATAGGGTCAGCTACCTAGCCAACCTTCATAATTAAATACCGTCACTGTATGGATAGATCTCGTTGTGAAAAGACCTATTACTGGCTAATTCATGGGTAGAGCCAAATGGTGTGAACTGTACAAGTTACCAATAACATTGATTAAATGAGGGAAAGGGCTCCGGTGTATAGATAGGACCTCGCCGTTTAAGAAGTAACCATAGAAACGATGGAACCCACTATTTATTCATGGGGAAATGAACTGCCTGTAAGAAATAACAAATCGTGGTTGGGAAGGTTATAGTAGCAAAAGAAAGCCATCGGAATTTTTATTTTATACACCGGAAGAATCCGTTTTGCTTAGACCAAGAGAAGGAAAAAGAATGACTGAAAGAAAAGAAATGAAAATCAATTAGTTATTCATGAAAATCTTATTCATCAAAGTCCCATTTTAAACTATGACAAGAGTTAGACGTGGATATATTGCGCGGAGGCGTCGAAGGAAAATTCGTTTATTTGCATCAAGCTTTCGAGGAGCTCATTCAAGACTTACTCGAACTGCTACTCAACAGAAAATAAGGGCTTTGGTTTCCAGCCATAGGGGTAGAGGAAGGCAAAAGCGAGATTTTCGTCGTTTGTGGATCACTCGGATAAATGCAGTAACCCGCGAGAATGGGGTACCCTATAGTCGATTAATACACGATCTGCGCAAGAAGCAGCTCCTTCTTAATCGTAAAATACTTGCACAAATAGCTATATCAAATAGGAATTGCCTTTACATGATTTCCA
>NW_022205188.1:27500-42050 GCF_008831285.2 Nymphaea colorata
GGGGAGAAAAGGTAATATCTATCTCTAATCCAAATAATAATCTGCATCACCCAGTAATCTCAACGTCCACGAATTTTCAATTGATGCTGGAAGTCAAAACCATAGAATACCTGGAATGGAATCTTACAGAAATCTGAATTTTAAAATTCTCATTTTTCTGATTTGATTGTTCATTCAATTAATTTCAAATAAGTCGTATCTTGCTCAGACCAATAAATAGAGCTGGGGTTATAGTTGAAGCAGTCAGTAGAAAACCGAAATAACTAGCTATAGTAGGCATGAAGGAACTAAATGAGATACGTTCTTTTTATACATATGTTTATAAAGCACTTGCCTAAGTTTCCGTTTTTGCGAGATACCGAGCTACGATGATAAGAAAAAATCCAAATTGAAAGAGTTAGTCCTAATTTAATTTGTTTTCTTTTGATTTCTCAGTCATTTCATTATAAACAGGACTAACAAACGTGATGTGACGAAGGAAAAATCAATAGTAAATTTACCTTACTATGAATTCCTTATGAATTCCTCGTCTGTGACATCTACTGATCTCGTGATTCCGAATCAACAAATTGATTGAACAACTCGTATAGTAATACGAACTCTGTCTTGTAACTTCATTCACAAATGAAATTCTCTTTCATGGAAAACTATGGGATAGAAAGAAGAATTGGATTTTAAAATCATTCCAACTTGGATCATTGCTTTTCCTTTTCAATTGGATCCGTTTTGGAACGAACCGATAACGACTCTTTCTTATTTTCACTTACTTAATATAACTTAATATTTTTAATATTTAATATAATATAAGATATCTCAAAAGAAGAAAAAAGAGAAAAAAAGTATCCCACGACTTCTCAAAGCAAAGAAATAAAAAGCGTTATTTCAGATACAACTCGATTCCAAGATTAGCAATTACAATTATTTTGTTGTTCTGGGTTCCACATTTTTTTGTCTTTTCACATGATGTAGTCCTATCTTCTTGTAGGTGGGAACCCTTGAATTGAACCTAATGAAACAATCTAATGAAAAACCAGATTAGTTCAATCCATTATAGTTGCATCATGAATTTTGACTGCTCCAACTATGTTCACTTTCCCTTATCGAATACTATTTGCTATTGTACTGTCCAAACAACCCCTCTTATTGGAAGGGGTTAGAACGAAAATACCTTTTTCTACTTCTACAACCACGAAAACTCCTTTCCAGATTTTGCATTCAATTGTGGGAATATGATAATTTCATTCATGAATTATTAGATAAGATAGATTAATTAAATATAAATAAAAAATAAAAGCCATCGAGTCACCTTTACCAAGATCTTCAGCCTATCCCAAAACCGGTAAAACATTATATTACAAGTAATTTTCTATTCTATTGAATGACACCTGCTTAGGCCTATACAAGGAACAAGAAAGGAAGAAAGGAATTCTGTACTATTTTTTTTCGATGCTGATTGAAACAACATTGCTGTGTCAGAGGAAAGATAGCTATACTGATTCGGTATACTCTAAATACACCCTTGGTACAATATTGACGATCTCACAAAGATTGGATATCAGTATTTCTCCATTTACTGATCTCTATCTTTCACGAAATCGATCCCCCTTTGACTGTAATATTGGAGCTCAGCATGTCTGGAAGTACGGGAGAACGCGCTTTTGCTGATATTATTACCAGTATTCGATACTGGGTTATTCATAGCATTACTATACCTTCCCTATTCATTGCAGGTTGGTCATTCGTCAGCACGGGTTTAGCTTACGACGTGTTTGGAAGCCCTCGACCCAACGAATATTTCACAGAAAGCAGACAAGGGATTCCATTAATAACTGGCCGTTTCGATTCATTGGAACAACTCGATGAATTTAGTCGATCCTTTTAGGAGGCCTTAATGACCATAGATAGAACCTATCCAATTTTCACAGTGAGATGGTTGGCTGTTCACGGACTAGCTGTACCTACCGTTTTTTTCTTGGGGTCAATATCAGCAATGCAGTTCATCCAACGATAAAATAAATCAATCTAATCCGAATTAATTATAGAGCTACGACACAATCAAATCCGAACGAACAAAACGTTGAATTGAATCGTACCAGTCTCTACTGGGGGTTATTACTCATTTTTGTACTTGCTGTTTTATTTTCCAATTATTTCTTCAATTGAGAGAAAGAAAGGAAATTCTCTTATCTCATTCGGAAGGATATCATACCCATAACTATCCATGACTGTTTATGTCTATAGCATGACCACTTGATGAAATGGGGAGGGAAGTGAGGTAAATGGCCGATACTACTGGAAGGATTCCTCTTTGGCTGATAGGTACTGTAACTGGTATTCTTGTGATCGGTTTAATCGGCGTTTTCTTCTACGGATCATATTCCGGATTGGGATCATCCCTGTAATAATCGGATGAACCGTACTGTAGACATGAAAGAGTAAGAACTCAACAGGACCTGACCCCTCCTTATATGGATTTGAGGTCCTGTTGAGTTCTTACTCTTCGACCAAGACCTTGACCCATTCCATAAGAGGTGGAAATTCATCCAGTCAACACAATCATAATATATACATGTATTAGATTTTTCTAAATGAAAAATGGTTGATTGGCCCCGATGAAATTACTACATTCCTTAATTTTTATAATGTTTTTGAAATGTTGAATCCACTGATTGATTCATAGTATCTATAGATATAGTGTGGACTTTTCCGAAGTAAGAATAAAGTAAAGAAAGAAGGATCTTTTGAATGACATAAATAATATGGATTTCTACAGATGAAACACCTTACAAATCATTCCTATACTAAACTAATTGGAAACTAGGAAACTATAGAAAAATAAAGTTTGAACTGTCACTTTGATGTGAGTGATGAGATCAGATAATAAGGTATAATAAGATAATCAAATTAATAAGGATTTTGATATGCCCGAAAACCCAAGATTTCCACTTTTTGACCCGGAATTAGAACATGAAAAATCTTTTTAAGCGAGTCTTTTTTCTTTTTATAAGTTCATTGAAAATTATAAGTTCATTGCAAAAATTCCATTTGCTCAATGGAGTTTCTCTTGCCCCTCTTTTTTTATCCCCCATACTTCTCTTCTTTCTTATGAATTCAAAGAGGTTCCGATAAACCCGCAATTCATATTTATTTGATTTGACGAATGAGACCCAGAACCTTTATTATTTCGACGCAACGAAAGAGCGGAAAATTACTTTTCTTTCTTTGTAGAAAGAAGATTTGGGAGACGAGTAATCTTTCCTGGAGCCTTCCTTTTTTCTTCATTTATCCTGCTTTCTACCCCTGCTTCCCACTTATGCGTTTATTAGATATAGAATCTAAAAGTATTGAGGCATTACGTGCCATTTACCATGTGGCAATAAGAAACCTGGCATAATCACACTAAACTAAATTTTGTAAATTTTGATCCAATCATCTTCTTTTGCAATTCCATACTATTGCTATTTTCTAATCTGGAATACAAGTCATCTCCGATATCTCGAAATAGTATAATAAAAAGCAAGCAAAAAGGGGCTTTCCATGATTTTTGACCGCGCATACACATAATATAATTGCGATCAAAAAAAATTCAGCTTTTTTACCAGCTCTATGTTGAGGAATCCGTGGATCTAGAAATTCATTTCGGCTAATTGAACCTTCTCAAATTGTTTCTTTTTAAGAACCAAAAAGATTTGCGCCAGAATAACAGATGCTAAGAAGAACAAAAGGCCTTGGATACGCAATGGATCTTGAAGTACTATTTCTGCATCGCCTTGACCAAAACCACCTACATTGGGATTACTTGTTAATGGCTGATCAAGCTTGATGTATTCACCTTCAGAAACAAGAAGTTCTGGTCCTGGAGGTATAATATCAACCGTTTCGTGTCCATTCGATGCATCAGATATGGTTATTTCATATCCACCTTTCTTTTCTTTACGTACTATTTTACTTACTATCCCTGCTGCTGAAGCATTATAGACTGTATTGTTACTCTTGCTCCCATCAGGATAAATCTGACCCCTTCCCCTGTTCCCACCTACATATATAGGATATTTTAAGAAGTGAACCTCTTTCTTAGTAGCGGGATCTGGAGAAAGGATGGGAAAGACGATTTCACTATATTTCTGACCAGGAACAGGGCCCACCACAAGAATGTTTTTTTTATTAGGACGATAACTCTGAAAAGACAGATTACCCATCTTTTCTTTCATCTCGGGAGAAATACGATCGGGGGGAGCTAATTCAAATCCTTCGGGTAAAATGAGAACAGCCCTACATTCAAACCTCCCTTTTTACCATTAGCAAGAACCTGTTTCAGTTGCATATCGTAGGGGATTCTAACAACTGCCTCAAATACAGTATCAGGAAGCACAGCTTGTGGAACCTCAATATCCACGGGCTTGTTAGCCAGGTGGCAATTAGCGCATACAATACGCCCAGTTGCTTCTCGCGGATTTTCATAACTCTGCTGCGCAAAAATGGGATATGCATTTGAAATAGATGCCCGAGTCATTACATATATCATCATCGATACAGAAATGCATCGAGTCATCTGTTCCTTTACCCAAGAAAAGTATTTCTATTTTTTTGCATGGTCTAATCATTGATCCCGGAAATTTCTACAATAAATTAGGTAGGGAGTCAGTATAGTTCCCTATCCCCGATTCTGCCATTGTATGGAATACAGAAGTAATCTAATCCCTCGACGAGTCAAAGCATAAAGAATGAGTAAGATTTTGAATGGTTTGTTTATATACAAAGTGACATTACAATTTTCTTTATGTTATCAGATTAAATCAGTTCTTCACTCATTCAGTGAATGATAAATCACTACAAGTGAAGGAGATACACGGTTTAAATAATGAAAGATCCAATATTTCAAAATTGTATCTAGAATGACCGGAAAGGTAGAAACGAGACCGGATATAATTTTATCATTCTGAACAAATCCAAAATCTTTGTAGAACGAACCAATCATTAGTTCCCAAGCGTGGGGCGAATGGAATCCAATACATAAATCGGTTAATAAGAGAATGGAAAAAGCTTTTATTGTGTCGCTTAAGTTATAGAGGAATTCCTGAACCCAAGAATTCAGAGTGATAAGTTCTTCATTACCCAGAATAGAATAAGCACTTAGAATAGCGAAACAGGTTATATTTGTCGAGAAATGCAAAATAATATGTATATGATCTTGATTGTGCATTCTTACCAATTGTATCGTTTCTTTGTGGATTCCTATACGAAGCTTTTGTATATGTGTCTCCGGATACTCCTTTATCATTTCGTCCAACAAGAAAAGTTCTTCTAATTTGATGAATCCTTCTAGAATGTTCTTTTCTTGAATATCATTCAAAAAGTTTCGGATTGGCTGGTATTCCACCAATTAGTCACCCAAGGTTCCATACTTTTATTAAATGAGAGAGAAATTCCCCAAGGCAGAAATACGATAGATGCAAGATATGGTAGGGGATTCAATGCTTTCTTTTTCGTCACTTCCAATCCGTGAATTGTTAATGAACCTGATTCATTTGTTGACTATGTCTGATATTTGTATGATGTATGAAGCACGAGTTCTATAACGAGGTATGGAACCTATGGATCTATTTTCCATTGTGTAATTTGTTTAGTCCTTGTCTCCAGAAATGGAATAAGGGTTAATTTATTTCGAATGCGGAGGTAATGAAATAGTGGCCCAGACATCTCAATCGGTCAAATTCGGATCAATTGCATGTTCATTTGGTCTTTTTGATGAATGCCAGAAAGAAGCACTTGAAGTAACAAACATGAATATTATTCGTATTTCGAGAAAAACTCTTTTGTTATATCAATCAATTATTTCGAATTGTTTCACTGATTATCCACATCCCAGGAATAATCGAGGGGATAATTCTGAAAAATACCGATGATGAAATCCGAAATAGTCGGCAAAACGGGAGTGGTTCTAAAAAATCCAATTGTTTGGTCATCAAGAAACAAGCATTAAGAAAGATGAATAAAAAGAAAGGTGACAAAAGAGGGATAATTTACTGGGTATGATCCATCTTATCTTCATCTATTCTTATCTTCATCTATATATAATGTAATGTATTGATTCGAAATATTGGTCCTAAAATCCTAAAATATGGATTCTGTACTCTGACCTGATATATGTGATGAATACATACTTATGAAACTTGTTAATAATATGAAAATGAAAGAATTCAGTGGAATTTCATACGCATGAAAAATAGTTTTGATGGACTAAAATCACTTCATGGTATGATTGTTCCATAAGTCCACCTGCTCCATGGTACGCAGGACATGGTATTTCCATCGGGATGTGGGAAATAGGATTTAACTAAATGTTTTCATCAAAGGAGCGAAACATCAGTTATAGTTATATTAAAAGAAAAAAAGAAAAAGGGATTCTTGGGTTCCCTCCCTCTCCCTCGTGACGAGGAGCACTCATTCCTCGATTTCTTTGTTTCATTTCAAAATACTTCAATTGGTACGCGCAAAAAATAGGCCGATTCGGCAGCTTTTTGTTCAATTTCTCGTGGAGTTAAATTCTCATCGGTACGCGTCAATGGAATGTCTCCCCGGCCCCCAATTTCCATATAAAGGACACGGCGAGGAAAAAGACCCTCTTTCACTTCTATTCTGATCGAACGGATATCTCTTATACGGAATCGAAAGAAGATGCGACGATTTCTTCCAGGAAATCCCCAACGAAAAATACACACTATTCCTTCTTTTCTATCGAATTTGTCATAACCGCTACCTACACTCCACAAAATTGTGCACCACAAATAGGAGCTAATGAATAGACCCGCGATACCGTAGAAACACATTACGATCCCTTGTGGAAAAAAAACGATTTGCTGAGATGGGAATAAGGATATCAGATTCCTACCAAAATAACTGGAAGTTCCAACCAATAAAAATCCTAGTGAACCTAAAAAAAGGATACAGGCCCAGCAGAAGTTACTTATTTTTCTAGAACCCGTTATAAGTTCTATCCATATATGTTCTGATCGCCAATTCATACTAGATTAGATCGAGTTTCATTCTATTGGAATTGAGAGAATCATCAAAATGAGTTTTTTGGCTCCCAAAGTAACTTTCATCCGCTAATACTATCACGATGTAAATCATCAATCAGGATTCATTCATCAAATCAGTTAGATAGAACTAACATCTCCACCCATTCAAACTAGCATCACCCTCATTCATATGATCTAGATATATCTATTTACATATCATTATCATACATAATATATATTCCAGATATCCGATCGACCCGTTGAAATAAAAGTCGAGCTATAGATGCATAAACATGGATTGATCCATATGATCATCTATTTACATTTGTGGTTTGTGTCCGAAGTCCGAAGCCGCATGTCGTACCATTCCCATTAAATGAAATGAAAATCTGTATTATGATCCAAAGATTGAAATAAATTGATGAGATTGGAGCCCATCATATCTAGACAATCTTGTTTTTTTGAACATGGAAAAATAAAGAAACCATTGCAATTGCCGGAAATAATAGGCCTACTAAAGGCACAAAAATAGAGGGTAAGTTGAGATCTGTCATAGAATCGGTGCCTCGGTGTATTTAATTGATACTTCTCTTTGTTATAAAGATATCTATTATAATTATATATTATAATTATAAGTATATTAATATAATATTCTAAGTTATTAGAATATGAGTGCAAAGAATGTGGATCTAAACTAAATAGAAATTAGTGTACTTACCCATCCTTTTCCGGGAAATATATGTATGAGAAGAGAATCTTATTATTCTTATTCCTCCCTTATGTTTCTAAACAAATTTCTTCTCAAGGATTCGTTATAATTTGATCCAACAAGGATTCATATTACAAATGTATGATTCTCGGGAGATATAGAAGTGTTGCATATTGATTTCTATATCTTAGTTAGGTTGGAACATTTGATATGTAACAAGGGGAAGGGGGCTTTTTTGGATTTCTCTAATTTGGATTTCTCCGAAGGAAAAAGACACTACTTTGATCTTTTATCCTGCTCTGTTGCTAAAGGGTCCGTCCCTGATCTGATTACTCATTAGTAAAGGTAGGATAAAAGAAAAGATGGATCTGGAGAAAAAATCCTCTGAAACTTCTGATTCTTACTACTTCACTACAATTACAAATTGTCTTTATGCCAGCAAAGAAAGCTCCATCCTTGCTACTTCAATTCTGATAAACGAAATGAACTACTTTTTTGCCTACAAATAACTAAATCTATCGCTCTACTACTTTTTGACTTGAATTTCTTTGGTTCAAGTTCAAGGGCGGGGAAAGAACCCATGGAACTGAAATAACTCACTCGGAACACCTTTTAAAAGATTACGCGGTACGATTGGATCAAATAAACCCTTATTGAATAAATACTCCGCTACTTGTGAACCCTCAGGTACTGTCTTCTTCAATGTTTGTTCAATTACTCTTTTACCCGCGAATGCAATGTAAGCATTGGGTTCGGCAATAATGATATCTCCCAACATACCAAAACTGGCTGTCACTCCACCAGTTGTAGGGGATGTAAGGATTGATACATAGAATAATTTTTATTTGATTGATAATTGTATAAAGCGGAAGATATTTTAGCCATTTGCATCAAGCTCAAACTTCCTTCTTGCATGCGCGCTCCTCCAGAAGCACACACCATAATAACTGGGAGAGATCTATCAGTAGCATACTCGATCAAACGTGTAATTTTCTCGCCTACTACGGATCCCATACTACCCCCATGAACTTAAAATCCATAACACCAATTGCTATAGGAATACCATTGAGTTTGCCTATGCCTGTTTGAACAGCCTCAGCCAAACCCGTCTCTATTTGATAAGAATTGATACGATCCCTATAAGGGTCCTCCTCAGAATGAAATTCAATAGGGTCCATAGAGACCATGTTTTCATCCATAGGGGCCCAAGTGCCTGGATCAATCAAAAGTTCGATTCTATCTGAGCTACTCATTTTCAAGTGGTATCCACATTGTTCACAAATATTCATTTTTGAACTAAAAAATTTCTTATAATTTAATCCATAACAATTTTCACATTGAACCCATAAATGTCTGTATCTTTATTTCTATCTAAATCATTATGTCTTCCGAAATCACTGTCACTAACACCACTAGTTTTTAGATTGGAGCTCCCACGGTCACTACCCCTTTCACTATCGCTACAAATGTAACTATAAATGTAATTGTCACTTGAATTGTTGCTACCATTTGGAATGCAACTATCCATATTGGTTTCAGAACGAATATAACTGTCAATGCAACTATTTATGTGACTCTTCCAACTATGCCTAGTATCATACACGTAATGATCATAATAGCGATTGTAACTCTTAGACCCATTATTTAGATTCAGATAACTAGAAAATAAACTTTCTAGTTCACCCAGAAAGTAACTATCAGTGTCAATCTCAAAAATCTGATTTTCAATATCGAAATATATGGAATAACTGTCACCATTACTATCCCTAACCCAAAAAGTCTCACCAGAGATGAGACTCCAAACGTCCTTGACACCGCCCAAGTTGAGTAAATAATCAACATTACTGCAACTATAACTGCCCCTACCACTCCAACTATTAACGTTTTTCTCACTATCATTTATAATGGGTTCTTCACTCCCGCTGGTATTTCCAATAGGGCCAAGACTCGCACTTAGTCCACACCTGCGCCCTAAATCCTCATTAGACAACATTGAATTTAACCACCATTTTTCCATAAAGCCCCTCCGCCTCCTGTTTGGAAATACAATACAATATATGAATAGTCATTCGCTGAATAATCTACTATTTCATTTCCGATCGGAATAAGCATATGGATCCAATTCTTAGGATTATTATCTCATACTCTAATACTAATAATAAGAAGTGAGTATTGAAAGAAATGATTCCTTTTTTGTCTTATGGAAGCCGGAGTATCACTCACTACACTATCACTATATATGATATAATGGAATCTTTTCTTCACTTCAATAATAAATTAAATAAAGATCAATTAAAACAGAGGTTTTTCTCCCATGTCGTAGACAAATACTCATTAGAAAGATAGAAAGAAAGATCTGTTCCCTCCTCTGAATAATTTTGTATATATTATGAATATTAGTTTCTATTGAAACATGGAACGAAAAGGACAATATACGGGATGAGTAGAAGGAGTTGTGACCCTTAGCTTGATCTATAGTCCACAACTAGAGAGAATATCAAATGATCCGCCAATCCCGAGGATCCATGGGTTCATTATGGATCCAACAATAGAAAGATTGAACTCTTTAGTTTTAAAGAGAAGATTTTAATTTTAGATCTTGCTTGCATACTGCATAGCATACGTATGTACATATTGATATATGCAAATACATAGGAGCCTTATTCTTTAGTTGGTTCGGCTCAATCCTTTTATTTAGTAAAAGATTGGGCCGAGTTTAATTTTAATTGGTGGAACGAACGGGAATCCGAATCACTGAATTACAAGACATCCATTGCTTCGAATTCAAATTTGATCTCTTTCCATACCTCACAAGCAGCAGCCAGTTCAGGACTCCATTTGCTAGCTTCACGAATAATTTCATTACCTTCACGAGCAAGATCACGTCCCTCATTACGAGCTTGTACACACGCTTCTAAAGCTACCCTATTAGCTACTGCACCAGGTGCATTCCCCAAGGGTGTCCCAAAGTTCCTCCACCGAACTGTAGCACGGAATCATCCCCAAATATCTCGGTCAGGGCAGGCATATGCCAAACGTGAATACCCCCTGAAGCCACGGGCAGAACACCTGGCATAGATACCCAATCTTGAGTGAAATAAATACCGCGACTCCGGTCTTTTTCAATAAAATCATCACGTAGTAAATCAACAAAGCCCAAAGTGACATCTCGTTCCCCTTCCAGTTTACCTACTACGGTACCAGAGTGAATATGATCCCCCCAGACATACGCAACGCTTTAGCTAGTACACGGAAGTGAATACCATGATTCCTCTGTCTATCAATAACTGCATGCATTGCGCGGTGGATGTGAAGAAGTAGGCCATTGTCTCGGCAATAATGAGCCAAGCTAGTATTTGCGGTGAATCCCCCTGTTAGTAGTCATGCATTACGATAGGAACTCCCAACTCTCGGGCACATACCGCCCTTTTGATCATTTCTTCGGATGTACCTGCAGTAGCATTCAAGTAATGTCCTTTAATTTCACCTGTTTCGGCCTGCGCTTTATAAATAGCTTCGGCGCAAAATAAGAAACGGTCTCTCCAACGCATAAACGGTTGGGAGTTCACGTTTTCATCATCCTTGGTAAAATCAAGTCCACCACGGAGACACTCATAAACCGCTCTCCCATAGTTCTTTGCGGATAACCCCAATTTTGGTTTAATAGTACATCCCAATAGGGGACGACCATACTTGTTCAATTTATCTCTCTCAACTTGGATTCCATGAGGTGGGCCCTGGAAAGTTTAGAATAAGCAGGAGGAATTCTCAGATCCTCCAGACGTAGAGCTCGTAGGCTTTGAACCCAAATACATTACCCACAATGGAAGTAAACATGTTAGTAACAGAACCTTCTTCAAAAGGTCCAAAGGATAAGCTACATAAGCAATATATTGATTTTCCTCCCCAGCAACAGGCTCGATGTGGTAGCATCGTCCTTTGTAACGATCAAGGCTGGTAAGTCCATCGGTCCACACAGTTGTCCATGTACCAGTGGAAGATTCGGCAGCCACCGCAGCTCCTGCTTCCTCAGGCGGAACTCCAGGTTGAGGAGTTACTCGGAATGCTGCCAAGATATCAGTAGCAAGGGTTTCATAATCAGGAGTGTAATAAGTCAATCTGTAATCTTTAACACCAGCTTTGAATCCAACACTTGCTTTAGTTTCTGTTTTGGTGACATAAGTTCCTCCCCACAACTCATGAATTAAGAATTCTCACAACAACCGGGGTCTACTCGACATGGATTAGGCGTGAATGAAACCTTTCACAGCAATCCCTGACAAAATTCTCAACTAATATCAACTAATTAGAAATTGAAATGCTTCATTAGTGGACCATAGTATTTGATTCGTCAAATGTATCATTATTGTATACTGTTTCATATGTATGGCGCAACCCAACCCCTTTTTCTCAAGTTCCTAATTGGTCTCCTTCTGCTTTTTTTCGTTTTTTTATCTATTTTATCTACTAAACAAACCAATTAATATAATAAAAAATTGACTCTTGACAGTGATATATGTTGTATATGTATATCGTATATGTGAAAAAATATACAGAATACAAAATGGAAAGAAGACTAGGCGAAAATAAAAAAATAAGGAAGATCAGCGGATGAGATATCAATAATGACTCATAAATCAAGTTCGGGTTCGAATTCCATACATTATATATATCCATATATATATAATTCTAGATGGGATTGTTTCTCTTTCTAATGATAGATAAATGAAAGACTTCCTCATGATCCTTATTTACCTACTCGTACTCGATATTTCGAATATCGATTGGGTTGGGTGAACTTGAAAATTCATTCATTGAATCAAATCAGTAAGCGATTGAATTGGATTCGATTGAATAGTACCAACAAAATCGAGCGCTAACTCCCATTTCTTATTGAATTAACCGATCAACTTGCTATCGTACATTTTCGGTTCGGTAATATTCGCAAAAACTTTAGACATAGTTCAGTTTTTTATGAGAACAAATCCTACTACTTCTGGTCTCGGAGTTTCAACACTTGTGGAAAAAAATCAGGGACGTATCGCTCAAATCATTGGTCCAGTACTGGATGTAGCTTTTCCCCGGGAAGATGCCTAATATTTACAACTCTTTGGTAGTTAAGGGTCGAGATACCGCAGGTCAGGAAATTAATGTGACTTGTGAGGTACAGCAATTATTAGGAAATAATCGAGTTAGAGCTGTAGCTATGAGTGCTACAGATGGGCTGACGAGAGGAATGGAAGTGATTGACACGGGAGCTCCTCTAAGTGTTCCAGTCGGTGGAGCCACTCTAGGACGAATTTTCAATGTTCTTGGAGAACCTGTTGATAATTTAGGTCCTGTAGATACTCGCACAACATCTCCTATTCATAGACCCGCACCCGCTTTTACACAATTAGATACAAAATTATCAATCTTTGAAACGGGCATTAAAGTGGTGGATCTTTTAGCGCCTTATCGGCGTGGGGGAAAAATCGGACTATTCGGGGGAGCCGGAGTGGGTAAAACAGTACTCATCATGGAATTAATCAACAACATTGCCAAAGCTCATGGGGTGTATCCGTATTCGGCGGAGTAGGAGAACGCACTCGTGAAGGAAATGATCTTTACATGGAAATGAAAGAATCCGGGGTGATTAATGAAGAAAATATTGCAGAATCTAAAGTAGCTCTAGTATATGGACAGATGAATGAACCCCGGGAGCTCGTATGAGAGTCGGTTTGACTGCCCTAACCATGGCGGAATATTTCCGTGATGTTAATGAACAAGACGTACTTCTATTTATTGACAATATCTTTCGCTTCGTTCAAGCGGGGTCAGAAGTATCTGCCTTATTAGGTAGAATGCCTTCCGCCGTGGGTTATCAGCCTACCCTGAGTACAGAAATGGGTTCTTTGCAAGAAAGAATTACTTCTACTAAAGAGGGATCTATAACTTCCATTCAAGCAGTTTATGTACCTGCGGACGATTTGACTGATCCTGCTCCTGCCACGACATTTGCACATTTAGATGCTACTACCGTACTATCAAGAGGATTAGCTGCCAAAGGTATCTATCCAGCAGTAGATCCTTTAGATTCAACGTCAACTATGCTCCAACCTCGGATTGTTGGCGAAGAACATTACGAAACTGCGCAAAGAGTTAAGCAAACTTTACAACGTTACAAAGAACTTCAGGACATTATAGCTATTCTTGGACTGGACGAATTATCCGAAGAGGATCGTTTAACCGTAGCAAGAGCGCGAAAAATTGAACGTTTCTTATCACAACCCTTCTTCGTAGCAGAAGTATTTACTGGTTCTCCAGGGAAATATGTTGGTCTCGCAGAAACAATTAGGGGGTTTCAACTGATCCTTTCCGGAGAATTAGATAGTTTTCCCGAGCAGGCCTTTTATTTGGTAGGTAATATCGATGAAGCTACCGCGAAGGCTATGAACTTAGAAGTAGAGAGCAAATTGAAGAAATGACCCTAAATCTTTGTGTACTGACTCCTAATAGAATTATTTGGGATTCAGAAGTGAAAGAAATCATTTTATCTACTAATAGTGGCCAAATCGGCGTATTACCAAACCACGCCCCTGTTGCCACGGCCGTAGATATTGGTATTTTAAGAATACGCCTCGACGACCAATGGTTAACGATGGCTCTGATGGGGGGGTTTGCCAGAATAGGCAATAATGAAATCACCATATTAGTCAATGATGCGGAGAAGGGTAGTGACATTGATCCGCAAGAAAGCTCAGCGAACTCTTGAAATAGCTGAAGCTAACTTGAGTAAAGCAGAAGGCAAGAGACAAGTAATTGAGGCGAATTTAGCTC
>NW_022205189.1:0-22906 GCF_008831285.2 Nymphaea colorata
CAACCCCAACCCCAACCCCAACCCCAACCCCCCCAACCCCAACCCCAACCCCAACCCCAACCCCGTTGTTTTATTTGGAAAAATGTGTTTCAACTTATCTCATATTATAATTGGCCATTTCAGGATTCAAAATACGGGCAATCTGTTTTCTCTAAGATTCATCCACACCCAATTAGCTAATATTGCCTTAATAAAGGAAAAGGAGTGAAAAGTAATAAAAAAATTGCTTATTGATTATTGAGTTGCATTCTCATTCGTTCCATAACTAAATATGGTTCAAGACCAACTTATGACATTATCTATATAAATAGATTATATTTTTTGAAGATTTACGCACATATCAAGCCTTTAAAGCCTTCTAAATGAAGCAAGAGGCACCCAATTTATTATAATTCACGCTTTGTAAACTTCAGAGATTGTAAAAATGGAAATATAATAATACAGATAGGCTTTTTTCTACTTTTAAAAAGCATCTCTTACTTGGTTTGGCCTTTTCCATATCATTTTATACCTATACTGAATATAAATTTGGCAAAAATTGATCCAAATATCGCCATTACTACTACAATCTATATCATTTTTAATGAATCCAGTGATATTGTTATCATTCAAGCCAACGACTAGCTGAATATGTGATAGAATGATCTTTGAGACGAAAAGTCAAGCCAACGTTTATTTAATCGAATTCTCTATATGAACTATAATCTCAAATTAATTCCAAATGGAAATGCTTAGTGATTAAAAACTGAAAGATAAATAAATATGTCTTATTAATACCCAAAGAATGCTTAGCTGCCTATTGAGGATTTATGCATGCTCATGCCTTATCAAAATAATGTAATTAAAGCTTTATTTTCCGAGGAATGATTTGCCTTATAAGCTAACCTTTTAAAATATGAGGTAAAAAGAATATTACAACTAAGATTATCTTTTGGGCATCGAATTCAAGGTCCTTTCGCTCTGGAGATGGCCGCTTGTGATAATATTTCTTACTATTCTTTTGATATTTATCGATTTTGAACACATTCTAAATCACAATAAAAGGCAATGGTGAGGGTGATAAATTAAAAAGACTTAACTTTGCGATTTTTCGAAGGTAAAACCTATAGCCAAGCCGTCCTATCGCCACTGTATTCATATCTATCGCCGATGACTTTATTTTGGAAAAAAGTAAAACATAAGCTTAATCATGATTCCTGTGATTATGAGCGTCTTTTTCTCTTCTGCAAGGCCTATCTCACCATTCTTTGGATTATGGATGACGGATTTAAGATATGTTGGAGGAAGGCTGATGACAAGTGGTCATTAACGTCACTTATTTGAAGTCGTTTCTCACCGATGGCATAGAATATGCGATTTCCTTTCTCATCCTATGATAATAATCCACTTATCGCATAGTTTAAGAGAGAAACTATCATCAACAATCTTTGAAATGAGTCCTATCATCACTTTCTTAAGCCATTTTCCGCTTCTGAGATGGATGACAGCTATATGAGTCTCTTCCTCGAGTTCTATAGTCACCCTGCATCCCCTTCGGACCCCTCATATCATGAGCCTTCCTCTCATATGAAGTAATTATTATGAGATTATGTAAGAGAATTTATATTTTCACATATGACTCAAAACCGACCTCAATATTGAGCTTGATTTTACTGTTTTTTATCACACAATACAAATGAAGTCAACCTCATCCTCTTGGTCTTCCTTTTGGTCGCTGCCGCCCTCGGACTCAAGATTACCGTGCTCCAGAATAAATTTAGAGTATAAATGATTCAAAGAAGCTGGTATACAAAGACCGATGAAGAAGTAAATAACGAATAATAAAGCGTATAGATCTGGTCGATGAAGATGTAAGAATAATATTATGATTAGGGTATCAAATTTATAAAGAAGATGCCGTCTATAATATCATAACTTAGTGTACGAGACGATTAACAAAGGCGTATCTTTCTTTCAACGATCCAGGGTAATGAGCCAATAATTTAGAAGTAAAAACATTACAATTACTTAGTGTATTTGCAAAAGATAATACAGGGGTAAAGTTTTCTTCATCTTTAGTGTAAAAAACCAATGAAGAAGATGTAGAAGGTGTATAATTTTAGGGTAATCGATATCTGATGAAGACGTATGCATATCCTTACCACTTAGAGTAATGATTCAATAATGAAGTCGTAAGAATATAACCATCATCAGAGTAAAAAGCTCATAATGAAGACGTATACATGATCTCATCTTCAGCGTAAGGGATATATGAATCAGCCGTACATTTTTCACTATTTTTAGGGTAATTAGCCAATGAAGAAGCTGTATGGATGCTGCAATAACTTAGTGTACCAGCTTTGACTAAGAAGGTGTAAGAAGAATGAAATTTCTCAGGGTAATTAACCAACGAAGAAGGAAACGTACAACCATTTCGATCATTTAGTGTAAATCGGCAACAAAGAAGATGTATCATCATCTTGACTTTCAGTGTATGCATATTATGACAAAGGGGTATCATTTTTGCTATTTAGTGTACAACCGTCCTCAAACAAGATCTTTTCAGCCATGAAGAGTACGAATCACACAAGAAAGTTCCATCGAAAATGATTCCTCATCAATCCTAAACCTTCCATTTGATTTTCCTCTATCTTATTTCTTTAATAACAAATCAGCAGATAATGGTAAGACGGTTGGGATTTTTTATAATTGCATGAATATGGTAAAGATAATATAGCAAATAATCAAATGCGAGGTTTAGGATTGATGAGGAATCATATCTTTGGGGACTTATTTGCATGTGTTTTACTCTTTTTTGAAGATTTTATCTAATTTTTTGATTGTCTTACACTAAATAAACATTCAATTACCCCTGAGTAAGGATATTTCCATACACTGGAAAAGTAGCAAAGATGATACGCCTTCTTCATCTCATAATTACACTTCGATTAAAAGATAAGTACTCCTGCCTTAGTTGATTATTACTCTGGTTGACGGGAATTGGTTACGTCTTCATCATCGATTTATTACACTAAATGATTAGCATAATTGTACGGCTTCATCATCAATTCCTTACTCTGAAGAATCTAAATATGTTTACGTCTTCATGGATTGCTTTTTACTCTGAAGAATAGACGAAAATATACTCCTTCTTCATTGATCTTATACCCTGCATCATTTAGGCATTTTACATCTTGGTTGTTTGATCTTTACTCTGGATGATTGGATGTCTTTACGGCTGATTTATTGATTTTTTTACGCTAAATCACTTATATATGTACTTCTTGCTTATCGAATCTTTACTCTGAATAAGCCAAACAGTTTACTCTCTAAAGTATGTTGCATTTTTACGCCTTCGTCATCGATTCATTACACTGTATGATTGCGAATATGGTACGACTGCTTTATTGGATAAAAACTCTATATATGATTTCTTTATTTTTACTCCTTCCTCATTGATTTATTACTCTAAATAATGTGATGCTATTACCTCTTCTTTATCTTCGTTTTACCCTGGATCTTTCAATATCTATACGTCTTCTTCAATCGATTGTTTACGCTTTATTAAAAATAGTTTACCTCTTTAATGATGGCTTTCGTACCAGCTTAATGGTCTCATTTTTACTCTTTGTCTTTCTTTGCGTACGTTGAGCTGGAGGCCGAGGGTGGCAGCGACCAAAAGGAAGACCAAAACGATGGAGAATGACTTCATTTGCAATGCGTAATAAAAAATACCAAATTTAAGCCTTTGAAGAAGGTCGATTCTAGACCAGATGTGAAAATGAAAATTCTCTTATATTTTTTCATAATTAATTTGCTCTTTTTTCAATGTCACCCTCTGAGAAAGAAGCCACTCTTACCTAAGTCCCGTATCCATTTTTAATCCAGATAAAACCATTTTTAGAGTATTTCAAGATAGGCTACCCCAACATATCTTAAACTAAACGCTGTAAATTTAAGGAACGATAAGACAGGCTTCAAAAAGCTTTCTGGAAGAATCTTAATAATGGTTATGATGATTAGAGCATTGCTTATATATTTTTTGAAAAAATCAAAAGATATATGACATGTAGAGAAAAATTAAGGTTGGGGATGCTAAGTGATCAGTTTCATCTCTATCATACAAAAAAATCAAATGTTTTTATTTGATAGGGCCGATTTTTTTATTAACTTGGTATGGGTAAGAGCTATATATACAGTTTCGATGAGCAAAATACACGCAAAAGGTTTAATTATTAATATTATAGAGAGGCAAATGATCACGATGAGTTTATCTATCGAATTATTGTCTAAAAATCCCATACTGATTACATGTTTGGAATACATATGAATTGATTAATTAGGAATAATTAAAGAAGTTTTAGTTGGAATTATTGAATCATTTAATATCTTTAATCATGGAGTGACGTTCTGATGCTATTAGTTTGCTTTGCTATCGATTCTTCATTAAAAATGGTAAGAAGATATATCTATGGAATAATTTGGAATTTTAGCTTGATCAATCATTAAATTAAAAGTGTGAGAGCTTGCCTAATCTACTGGACTATCTTTGTTGTTCTATTTGGTATTCTATCATCATCCTTGTCTAAGATAATGGAGCGCTGAATGGCTAGCTGTGGCTAATCTCTTCCGTGAAAGTTTAAAGATAGGAGTATCACAGCATCATCATCTCTTGATATTCCCAAACATCACGCCATATTTGGGGGGATAATTACGAATCATATGATCATCATTAGAGATATAGGATAAAGCAATCAAATGTTTGCGTTTAGGATTGATGAGGAATCATTTGAGAGCGACTGATTCGCAAAAAAGTTACTCTTTCTTGTCGTATCCATCTGTCTAGATAGTCTTCATACACTAAATACGTTATAGCTTACCCCTGGGTAGAAGCAAATTTACACTGGCTATGATATCTCCATACGTATTCTTCCTTACTTCATATTTACCCTAATTTTGGTGATTATTTTACGACTTGATCGGAAATTCCTTACGCTGAATGATAACATATCTCATACGACTTCCTTATTAGCATTTTACGCTAAATTTATTGAAAATTTTACCCCTTTATTACCAAAATATGTACACTGTTTCTTTATTTGGAGGATTACGACTTATTCGACTAACTTATACACTACATTTTGACCAAATTTTACTGCTTCCTTATCTGTCTATTACCCTATTCATCCTAATCTCTTTACATCTCACTTATTAGCACATTACCCTTGATTGGTTTCACCATACTTTCATCTCATTTGTGATACCCTATGTAAAAATCATCATACATCTATCTGAGAATGGTCGTACGCTTCGTTAATACATCTAAACATCTTCGTGTATTCTCTTCTACCATCTTTTCGTCGATTATTTACTCTAAAGTCATAAAATATGCACGTTGATCTTGAGGCCAAGGACGGTGGCAATCAGGAGGAAAGCAACGATAGCGCTAATTGGTTTCATTGGATGGAATAATAAAAAGAGCATTTTTAGGGTCTATATTGGAGTCGATTTCTCACCCAGGAGAAGGAAATACGAATTCGATTAAAGCCTATAATAATTTCATATGAATGGAGCCGAAGACGATGCTGAGAGAACCGAAATGGGCTAGCATTTATTCCAGGAAGACAGTATCTAGCTACTAATGGTAGCAGAATGCTATATTGCGGTACAGGTATGGAGATTAGCGATGAGGATGGAATGATCAACACATCAGGAGGATGGATAAATGCATGTAAAGTCGATTGGAAGCTGATTTCTTCTTCTATGCGATGAAACATATCCATAACTGGGCAAAATAATTCTTATTGTTGGCAAACGATGAGCCATGGCATGCTTTTAGGTTTTCCTTTTCATGCGTTTCCATATCCTAAAATTAAAATGATTCGAAAATGTTGAACAGCAATATTAAAAGGTCTTTTGTATCGAATCTTGCCTTAATTTATTGTTTGGAGCCAAAGATAATATTTATTAAATCCTAATCAGTCATACTAATGCAATAATATCTATCCAAATGCTTGATGATGGATTTCTTCATCCGCATCTGCAAGGTTAACGAAATACTATCATATTTTAGGCCTTTTTTACTTTTATTTTGGCCCGAAGAATTATTATACTCAGACAATCAGATTAGAAAAAGCAAGCGGAATTAATTATGGAGTGAAAATCATCGTAAAGGTCTCTACTGAAACCGTCATGCCAAAGACTTCAATTGTAAAGGCTAATTTATTCATACTTAGCATAGTCAAGCGCGAAGGAAAGGCATTTTAACTATCAAATCTACGCATAATACTAGTTTTGGATTTTTTGATTCGGTAGTGGCAAAAATCTTCCACTGTTAAAGTTATAAATGTTGGCAAATTTATAGCCCTGTAAATCCTGCCAATAAGTTACTGAAGACCCTCCTTTATTAGTTAATGTTATAAATGCAAATGCTATAATCAATCAATATGAAATAACTTTCTCTTTGAGGCAATTTTATATTATTACTTTAATTCTAAAGAGTAGAAGATAGCTTATTTTAGCTAATAGGACCCTCTCGACTGATTCTCGTCCAATTAATGCTTATTTTTTGATGTAATCCGATCTAAAATGCATGTATTGCTTCTTCAGGAAGGCTTTTATTATTATTTTACCACCTAAACTTGCTCAAGAGGTACACATGGGATATTCCTTAGCTTCCTTTATCATTCTAACTCACCATTCTCACATTTATGATCAATTATAAATGAAAATATTCTCGAAGGAGGCCAGCGTACATTCACAGATGAAGACTCAATTTATATCCAATCTTTTAAGCCAAACCATTCAAATTATTCTCAGAGATACGGAAAATAAGTGCCTTGGTTTCCCAGATGCATGGTCTTTTTATCGGAATGATCACCGAAAGGTTACTAGTCTACTCTAAATGCATGCCAGAGTCAGATTCGTTGTGGTTTATCTTAATCTACATCTGAGAGCATTGATACACTGTTTGCTATTACCTTTCGCGAGGCATAACCAAACCTGATCATGATGCATGAAGAAGACTGATCAAAGGATGGTGAGAGATATGATATTCCAACATAATTTTCTTTCTTTGTCAGAGATATAATCCATACTGGGCATTATAGAGGAATGGATGAAGACAATAATAGTATACATCATCAAAGGCAATTATGAGGTTAGGATTTGAGAGGAATCATCCGATCGTCGACTGAATCGCATTCACTTTACTCACTCCAATCACACAGAAAGTACGTCTAACTCACCGATTATGTACACTAAATCAAAGATAACTTACTTCTTGATTATTTCTGTTTTACTCTGAGTCGCAGATTCATTACGCCTGCTTTATTTCCCTCTTACCCTAAGTTTAAATTGAAGGTACGTCTTCATTATTTCCATTTTACACTAAATTGAAACTAAATTACTTCTTGTTCATTTCTTTCTTACGCTAAGTTACAGCTAAACTACCTCTTCATTATCTCTATTTTACTCTGAATCAAAGTTTAATCACCTCTTCATTATTTCCTTCTTACCCTATCCTAAATCCAATCATACGTGGGCTTGATAAGTCATTTTTACTCTGTTTTATTGATGATGGACGTTGAGCTGGAGGCCGAGGGCAGCGGCGACGAGGAAGAAGACCAAAAGGATGTTGATGGAGTTCATATGTAAATTAATAGTTCGTGATAAAATGCAGTATTTTTAACCTTATTAAGTAAGGCCGTTTCGGTGTGGGTATCGAGATAAAGATTTTCCTATAAAAGCCTATAATATTTTCTTAATGGAGAAGTCGAGCAGAACAAGGAGCTATTATCCTGCACCCCATGGCCTCGTAGGCAACATTACAGGGTCTAAGATGTTCTGAAAAGATAAAGCCAAGGAAAAAAGTCAAGACTGCGATGCCTTCAGATCCAGAAGGTGACCCAAATGCCGAGGAATTATTATATGCTGCCTTACAGAGCTAGTAAATGGTCAGTAGATGCACTCAGGAGCATTTTTAAAGCATAATAATCCTTTTCTGATCCCCCTTCGCCATGGAATTATTAAACATATCTTAGATTTACTATTCATATTCTCAGGAAAGATGAGATAGACCGTAACTTATTGATCGCTATCATATTATCCACTTGGGATGTCCACAACCCACCAAAAAATTTCAAATTTTTCCAAAATCAATGTTTGGTCGCGAATAACGAAATAGAGCGTTCTTTGCAAGTCTTTAGGCTTTATTGCCTGTCTCTTCATCGAAAAATAATCCGTTTTATTCATTCCCAGCCTCCTTTTTATTTGTTTGACTGAAAGCTTATTATAATCGTGCTAAGAAAACACACGCAAAAGCAAATAGAAAACATTATCATGATATGGACGGGCTTCATTTTTGTGATCATGATGATAATTAAAGACTTTTCAAAGCAATATATAAATGGAAAAGCTGAGAGGATATCCTCTAATTATTAAAAGTCACTCGTGAACCCGCATTGAAAAAATATTTCCTTCAAATCAGAGGAATTAAAGCTTTCATCGTTTGAGTCCTTCCCTATCTGAAGGGATTTTGGCTTTCTTGTATTCATGCTAACAAGTCCATAAAGGGTTCGCTGCGATTGATAATCTATCTAACCATGATTTTAAAAATAATTCAAAGAGAAATTAAATGGGATGGATGGAGGTAATTTTATTGCATAGCAATCGATATTTATGTAGATTTCATCGTGGACAGACGTTTAATCATCAATTGTTATAGTTTTACTGAGTTTGTTTGGCAGAGATGGTGCCGCACCCATACGTGTGGGCCTCCTATGCATCTATATGGCTCAGCAAAGCATTCAAAATAGCTTATCCACTTCACTCCAACGAAGAAGCGCTCCAACTTGATTGATTTGGCCACGGCTTAGCCATAATATCGTCATTTATATCTGTTTGTTTTTTATTTTCGATGGTAAGCTCAGAAGAAATCTAAAACCAATCTCAATTTGGAGGTTTTTTTTACTTATGGAATCCATGTTAAGGAAAACGACTAAAATGGGATTCAAGTGATGCCTTAAATGTTCTTTTTTATCTATTCAAGAGAGGAAGGCCATATGCATGTTGATATTAGACAGTTTTATGGTGATGCTGATGGACTTTAATGGCTGTTAGGAGGCTCACGTGTTCGAAAGTAGTGAAATAGGAAAAAAACGTTCGAGAATGAATCTCTCAAAGCTTATTTTTTTTGAATAAATGGATGAGTCTCTGCGAAACAATTTTTCAATCTGATGTGTTGAAAATCAGACTAAAAAGTATCGATAATAGGAAGAAGCATATAATCTTATATGGCGATACGCGCCACAATATCAGGAAACCCATCGCCATCATCATGATCAGGATCATGATTTTCTCAATTCATCAAATATTATTGATAAAAATGCTCTCGTTTGATTGTTTACTTTGCCTATGAGGCAATAGAGTTTGGGATATCGATAAGGGATGAAAGAAAGAGTAAAAATACTATTTTATATTTATTAATAACTTTATAATTAGCATAGGCTCCAGTAATTATATGCCATGCTTTCTCTCTTATATTCCTTTAATACCTATATAAATGCAAATGATAATATGCAATTGGATGATTCATGTTGTGATCATTCTTTGAGCTCATGCCCTAACTGCAGCGTCCTGCTCCTTGACCAGTTCTCCAGCTTGGAGAGCAGGTCCCCGATGTCGCTTTCCTCGGAGGCAGCCAGTGGGATCCAGCTGACGTCCTCTTCCGTGTACTTCTGGATGATGATTTTCTCGAGGCCGGTCTTCTTGGTCTGCTGCTCCAGGTAGTACAGGTAGAACACGTAGTTCCACAGCTTGTGGTACTGTTGCGTGTAATGGTCTTCAGATCCAGGCTCCTCTTCTCCAGGGTTTCCCGATCGATGCCGCAAATGAAGCATTTTCGGTCTTGTCCTTCAACATCTCCTCCCGCTATCCTCTGAGGGACGCGAAGTTGTCGATCAAGACACCCCCCACGATGTTTCCGAAGAGAAGGTCCATGAATACGATGTAGATCATATCGTAGCCAAATCTTCCTCCCTTGAAGCTGTCCATGTCTTAGCCAATTTCCTCCTTTATGTACAGCTCCACGATGCATCCGTAGACTGACTCGCAATGTTCCTTGGGCAGTTTGTCGGGGTATATGGACTAAACGTAGTAGTAGAGCGAGAAGACGGAGAAGAAGGCGATGAAGGAGGCGCCGAAGAAGGAAAGCATGCCCAGCATGGGTACCGAAGCTTTCATGGCTTGCAGGATGCTCTTGAGGACGTCCATCTTGGCCATGAGCAGGTTGATCAGCAGGATGGAGAACCACTAGATGCGGTAGAACATGCCCATGCTGCTTCCGAACATGAACAAGAACACGTTTCCGAACTAGCCGTCCTCCATGAGACAGTAGACCTTCTTTACTCCTGGTATGTGGAACAGAAGCTTGAGAATGGCGCCCTACGATTGCAATCCTTCGTCTTCGCCTTCTTTTTCGGTTTTCGATCTCTCGTACTTCTTGACTGCGAGCTGGGTGTGCGTTTGAGCCCATAGGAAGAAGTACATCAAGGATACCACGAATTGGATGACTGACAATCCCTTGAGTAGAAGTTGTTCCTTTCCCAGGTCATACTAGATGGCGTTTTCATAGGGATAGTACACAACAGCTGAGAACCAGGCCATGAGGAAGCAGATGAGGGCGCCCAGGTAGAGGCCGGCTTGGAAGTAGTTTTCAATCTTGGTATTGGTGATGGAGAAGGGCATGCTGAAGATCTTGAACTCGTTGTCCAGCATGTAGTTGTATTATATCTCCTCGTTGATTGCATCCTTGGTGCCCAGCAGGCCGATGATCTTATCTCTCTGGGTGCTTCTGTCCACCTCCTCCATGATCGTTGTCCGAGTGGTCCTCGACAGATACCGAAACACTTTGTGCCTTGGGAAAAATTGAGTCTGGTACTGGCTGGTGCCTCCCTCGGGGTCGTCCATCCGGATCTCGATGCCGAGCAGGTTCCTCTTGAGCAGGTCGAAGATCTCCACGATGCTTGCCTTCTTGATGTTGAAGGCGATCCTGCTGTTGAACTCCTCCACTGGCGTTTTCTTCTCCAGTTTCACGATGACCGAGGTGGTCTGGAACATGTCGAGGTAGAAGCTTTCGTGGAGTTTGTTCTTGTCGAGCAGGCGCTAGAGGTCGGCTCCCAGTTTGATCTCTCCGATGTTTTCGACGTGGGGCAGGTACCGGATGTAGAAGGAGAGCACTCGCACGAAGTACCTGCAGAGGACGTCGGTGGAAAGGCTCTCGAAGATGTCGGTGATGTTGCCCTCGAGGCAGCTGATGACGTTCTTGATGTTGGAGGAGTAGAGGCTGAAGATGATGAGGATGTTGCGGGGCGAGGCCTCCAGTCCTTCTTCTCGATCAACCCGTCGATCAGCATCTCGAGAGCTGCGAAATCGGAGAAGAGGGAGCTTCTGCAAATGAAGAGCTGGTTCTCGAGGCAGGGGATTGGGTGACTCGTAGATGAAGTCGATGATGGAGAAGGGGACCTTGATGATCTCGATGTTGAACTTCACGAACATTCGCTTGAGTTCTCCGACGCTGACTGCCAAGAAGTTGACGGACTACGATTTCAGTTTCTTCTCCTCGTCGGCTGTCACCTGTTCCCGTATGTACTCCTTGATTTCGACGTTGCCCTCGCACAGGTTCTTCAGGAAGACGAAGGCGTACTGCATGTTTACCACTTTTTGGTCGAACTCTCTCTGCTCCAGGACGGTTTCGGGCTGGAAGATGAACTTCCTCTGCATCACCTTCTCGCTGTCGATGTAGTAGTCGTAGGTGTCGGAGTAGTTGACGCCGGTGGGGTTGTACTCTCGCTGTTTGCCGCCGGCGAGGTGGGCCGAGATGGAGGCGCCGCAGTCCTTGATGAGCAGGTTGATTTCGGAGAGGAGCAGGTTGCGGTCGTCCTCGCGGATGAGCTTGAAGAGCTCGTTTTGGTTGTCTTCGTTCTTGCCCAGCAGCAGAGAGATGCCCAGCATGAGGATGGCGTTGGCCATCTCGATGTTGAATCGCAGGTCGTTGATCACCAGCGAGCTCAGGAAGGAGGCACGTTGCACTAGTGGAGGAATTTTGGGGTTTTTGGATGCACTTGGCGTCGTCCTCCTTGGGGAAGTACCATTTCTGGATGTCCTCCTGGAAGATGGGGCTTTCCCTCTGGATGAAGTTGGTCAGCAGTCGGATCAGCAGCAGCTTGTACTCGCTTTTGATGCTCTGCGGGTCCAGCTCGTTCATCCGCACGATGGACTTGATGACCTCGGCGTTGCCCACCACCAGGATGTTGTTGTACTGCAGCTTGGAAGTTGTGTCCAGAGTGGCGAAGACGTCGTAGAGGAAACTGTCCACCTACAGTTTTGAGAATTGGTGGAAGACTTCATTCACCTACAAAAACTTGACCAGCTTCTTCCTGCGCTGGTTGATGACGATGTTCTTGGACTCCGAAGAGGAGAAGCGCTCGTTTTTGACCCTGAAACGCACCGATTGAGAAGTTGTGAGATTCTTGGGCAGGACTGTCTGGCTCTTGCCGCCCTCCTCCTTTATCTCCTTGCCCACATCGATCGGCTTTTCTTTCGGTTTCGCCTTTGCCTTCTGGATGCGTTTGTCGATGTTTCCCAGGAAGAGGACGTCGAGCATGTAGTCTCTCTTCCTCTGTTCTATTGCTTCTTTGGACTCGTTGGGATTGGGCTCCACTCTCTTCTGCACCTTGCTCAGGTCCTTCTCCCTCTGTATCTCCTGGTCCTTGAAGGAGTTCCAGTCGATGAGGTGCCGCCAGAATCCCTTCCCGTCGTGGAAGAGGTAGCTCTTCTTGAAGGGGATGTCGTCACTGCTGATCTTGTTCTCCTCGATGTTGCGAATCGTCTCCTTCTTGGAGGTCTCCGTGTACAGATTGATGACCCTGTAAGGCGAGTTGCCGAGGAATGTTCTTAGACGCTTGCTCACCCTCGTCATGTACTTGTTTATATACCTTCCGTCTATTGTCTTCAGCAGGTACTCCAGCATCTCGATGATCTCAAGGATGTTAAACGTCAGTTCGTAGCGGTCGCCATCGGGTTCCTGCTGCGAGAGGGAAAGGGTGAGGAAGTCCTCATAGGCTTTGTCCTTTTTGTTCTCGCGGAAGAAGAGGTCCAAGGAGTGCAATATTTCCTCGAGAGAGAGGAAGACGTAGCTGCCAAGGTAGGAGTAGCGGATGGGATTGACGATGCGTATGGTATTATACTCTGGGAAATTGCAGATGAGTTCGACGATGCCCCTCAGTTCCTCCCTGATGATGGGCAGGTCAGTGTGCGTGAACATCTTGAACAGAGTGGTATCCTTGCTCCTCCCATCGAAGTAGTACAGTCTATTCAAATAGGCCCTCAGGTGGCGGATCACCATCCAGCATCGTTCGGACTGCTGCAGGATCTCCAGCAGGAATTCGATGGGGTGCATGTTGGAAGCCTTACCGATGTTCACCACGTTTTCGTTTTCGATCAGCGCCGAAAAGACCTCGAAGAAGGTGGCGACGTAGCAGAGCTGGGGCGAGACGTTGAGAGCCAGGGAGAATTCGTAAGTTGCCTTGCGGTACTCTTTGCCGTACTAGGCGATCCAAACGGAATAGGAATTGCTGATGGCGTTGCTGAGGCTGAACTGGGTGCCTTCCTCGGCCTTGAGGTAGACGATCTGGTTGTTGGATGAGACCTGGTACTGGGAGATGAGTTCCATGACCATGTTCTGGTTGATGTCGTACCCCTCGTCGTCGAAGATGACTGCGATCCTGAGGAAGTCCATGAGTTTGCTCTTCTGGTAGCTGGTGATGGGGAGGTCGTTGGCGTGTCCGATCACTGCCTCTATGATCGGCTTAATCTCGGACTTCTTGACCAGTTTCTTGTTGTTGGTGTACATCTGCTTGAAGAAGTCGATGCAGCCCACGTTGTAGGGCAGGTGGCACTCGGCCGTCTTGAGGATGCTCTCCAGTTCCTTCTTTATCTCGATGTTGTTCCAGACCAGCACGGTGAGGAAGTTGTAGGCGGCGTGGAGGGCGCGCATGGGCAGCTTGCTGGCGGTGGGCAGTTCCGACATGATCTTGATGAAGTCGATGATGAGCAGGTGGTGGTCCTGGCTCTTGATGAGGTTTTGGTTGAGGACTAGGTTTCGTCCTTCTCGGAGATGATGAGGTAGGAGCCGTCGGAGTCGCCGTTGGGGTTGTCCTGGTTGTACTCGAAGATGTCGTAGAAGGGGTAGAGATCGGTGGCCGAGTAGAAGTCCGAAGCGTTCTTGTCCGATGGGTTGGCGTAGTTCTTCATCATCGACATGGTCAGCGAGGCCAGCTCCTGCACGACGCCCATCTTGGGCAGCCGCTCGTCGACGGACTGCATCCTCACCCACAGGTTGTTGGGCGAGGAGGAGATGCTGTGGTCGCGGATCGACGGGGAAGTGAGGCTCAGCAGCACGCTGCGGGTGGTCTGCACTCCGCGGACTGCGAGGCTCTTGAGGTGTCCGCCCGCCACGAAGATGATGTCCTTGAAGGTCCTGAGATTTCCCTGCGCTGGTTGGTGATGCGGTTGATGAGTTCGAGCGTCAAGTTGGTGAGCTCGGTATTGGAGTAGACGAAGGCTTCGAAGAAGACCAGGGCGGGGTTGATGTGTTCTACTTCGCACTAGCTGAAGACGTTCTCTGTTCGAGTATTTCCTGCACTTTGTCCATCCAGAGGTCTTCGATGAGCAGGTAGCCTTCCTTCTCGTTGGTGGGCGCGAACTCCTCGTATCCTTGTGGTTCTTCCAGTGGTTGATGAACTTGATCTTGTCGTAGTTGTACTTGGAGAGGTCTACGTCGATTTCCATGACGTCCTTGAAGTACTTGGTGATGATGGAGACGCGGACGTTGTACTCGTAGTCGATGATGATGTTGAGGATCTTGGCTGCGAGGATCTTGCACTCGACCAGCAGCACGATGTTGGGCTTGTTCAGCTTCACCTGCTGCTTTATCCGCCCGTACACCAGCTACTCGTACTCGTGCGGGTTCAGTGCTGGTTCTCGCCGTTCTTCTTGTCCGCCTACATCGTCTACTCCAGCACCCGCCTCGCGTACTCGATGTCGAAACGCATCAGCTTCAGCAGGTAAGGCACCATCTTCTTCATCTCTTCGATCTAGGGCCAGAAACCCAGGTTCAGGGTGGACTTGAGGATCTCCAGGAAGGTCTTCACGTTGACCAGCCTGCCCCTGTCGTCCATGTTGAAGTCGATGGTTTCGGGCTCGGTCTTGGGACTGTCGTCGGCCAATTTCTTGCGGTCGAAGGGCAGCCGGTTGATCCTGCGAATGTAGTCGTAGATGAGCTTCATGGTCTTTTCGATTTCGGGGGGATGCTGTTCTTGGCCTTGGGGATGTTGAAGTTGCCGAGCTCGTTCCAGTCCTTGACCTTGGTGATCCTGCTGATCTCCTCGTAGGCGGCGTCTCCACGTAGGCGTGGTGGACCAGCCGGATGAAGGGCTGGAAGAGCAGGTTCTTCTTCACGGTGCTCTCGTGCAGGAAGGCCACCAGTCTCTTCAGGGGCAGCTCGCCCTCGCCCCGCTCTCCGTCGATGTACTTGAGGGGGCGTCGTTCCGCTGCACGCAGATGTCGGCGAGCAGGTTCAGGTATTGCATGAAGTAGCTCCAGTGGTTCTTGTCGGGGTCGTAGCCGCCCTCGTTCCTCATCAGGTTGCACTCCTCGAACAGCTCCGACAGCGTGCGATACTGTGGCTCGGCCGATGGCACTATCCTCGAAAGGATCTGCATCTTTTGCTGGTCCTCCCTGAAGTGGAACTTGTTGGCGGACAGGTTTCCTCCAGTCTCTTCTTGGCGGTTTAGTCAAGCTCTATCCCGTTGTTCTTGGAGTAGAAGTTGTTGAAGACTGCCTTTTGGTTCTTGTTGACTGTCCTCTCCTTGCAGAGGCAGAGCCTGGAGAGGAAGTAGAGGTCGCTGGGTCAGGGTCCTGCTCGTCGAGGTGGGCGATCAGGTTCTCGATGTAGGACTCCTGGATCTCCTCCAGCGCGAGGTAGTTGCCGTCGAGGAACTCCTGGATGCTCGGTAGACGGTGCGGTTGGCCTTCTCCAGGATGTGGTACAGGTACTTGTTCATGTACTTGCTGATTCGCAGCTTCATCAGGTCGTTGTTGGCGGCTACGGACTACAGCAACCGGTAGCCCAGCTCGTAGACGGTTCGCACCTTCCTGTACTATGAGTTCTTGTTGAGCTCCTCCAGGCCTGCCAGTTTTTCCCTCTGCTGGTGGCGGCCCCTGAAGATCTCGGCTTCCTCCGAGGGGAAATCGGCCCTGTTGATCTGTTCGAGCATGCGGGTGATGAGCTCGATCATGCCCAGTTCGTCGAAGATGCGCTGCCTCTTGGAGTTGGGGGTGTCTTGATGAGGGTATGGTTACTTCCGGACTCTGCGATTTTGGAGTATTCGCAATCGTAGATGAAGCCGATGAGGTTCTTGAGGACGTTGATGACGTTGTTGAGCAGGAACACGTTGAGCTGCTCCAGCAGCTCCTCCAGCGTTATGTACTCGCCGATCAACCGCGTGAACTTCGACAGGATCTCCTGCGAGGAAAGCACGAACAGGCACAGCTGCTTCGTCTACTCAGCCACCTTGTAGATCCTAAAGCCGTGCTAGGACGAATCGGCAGTCAGTCCCAGCTTTCCCCTCTCGAACCTGATTTATACGCTGACTCAATGCTGTTTCCCTCTTCCTCGGCCTCCTCCTCGATGCTGGCCTCCAGGGCTGCGTCCTGTTCCTGTATGGTTTCCTCGAAGCCCTGTCGCTGGGTTTCGTTGCTGGAGATGACGGAGAGGTAGCGTTTGGTCATTTTGTATTTGCTTCCGCTGTTGTCCCTGGTCTTGTGGGCGAACTGGACGAGGGCGCCGTCCTCGAGGATGGTGTCGATGCTCTCCAGCAGCAGCGGCTTCTTGTCCTGGAAGTACTCCAGCTCCACCCGCGTCATGTCGTTGGAAACGTACATGATGCGCCCCGAAGCCAGGTGCCGCAGCACGTACTTCGCCTTCCGCTTCCCCTTCTCCACCTCCTCGTCGATGTCCGTCGCGAACCCCGCACGCACCTGGCCCTCCACGATCATGTTCCCCACCGTGGCCGTCAGGTAGCTCACCCCTAGGTTCATGTTCGATGGCGCGTTGGCGTTCAGCGTGCCCAGCTTCTTGGAGGGGTCCCTCGGCTCCTTGCGCGAGGGGGACTTGGACTTGCCGAGGGGCGCTTCGTCGGGTCTGGCGTCCTCGAACATCTTGATTTCCTCGATTTCCCAGAGTCCGTCGAAGATGTCGGTGAGGTCGCTTTCGCCGAGGCGTTTCTTGAGGAAGATCTGGGAGGTGAAGTTGCTGGGACAGATGTACTGGTCCTTTTCGGTGTGGATGAAGTAGACGACGTCGTGGTTGCGGATCTTCTGCTTGTTGACCTTAATTTCGAACTCGTTGTGGGTGACCAGCTTGAAGACCCGCCTGGGGATGTTCTCGTTGATGATGAGGTAGCGGCCCGTCGTGGGCAGGGGCTCCACTCCTCCGTTCTCCTCGGGCTCCTCGTCGCCCTATTTGAAATAGGCGTCCTTGATTTTTGGCGGCTAGACGGGGAAATCCTTGTCGTGGGCCTGTAGGGGGTGGCTGAGGGAGGTGGTGGGGCTGCCTGAGTCGAGGAAGAGCTTTTCGAAGCAGTAGGAGACGAAGCACTGGGTTTCGCAGTGGTAGATCTTGAAGGGGGCGTAGATGGAGATCTCGTCGCCGTCCTTCTCGTAGGTCCTGAAGGAGAGCAGCCGGAAGATGATCTTCTCCGACAGCTCCTTCTTCAGCTCGATCTTGAAGGCGCCGATGCCCGAGGACGCGCAGTCGAACGACCCGAAGATGTAGTACTGCGAGTCCAGGTGCCGGAAGATCACCTTCTCGCCGAACGAGATGCCCTTGCCGCGCTTGTCCAGGCACATGGCCTTGAACTGCTCCTCCTCGGTCTTTGCCCTGGGCGCCGACTCGGCCTTCTTGGCTTCGATCTTCTGGGAGTTCATTTCGTCGTTGATTTCGAAGGAGGAGGTGGGGAGGACTTCGAAGAGGGACTCGCGGTAGTTGTTGATGTTGATGACTTCTCCGCAGGGGGGAAGGTGTTGTCCTTGTTGTAGACCTGCGTGGGGCAGTCCTTACCTGGAAGTAGAGGTTTTGATCGGTGTAGCTCTTGCTGGTGAGGAAGGTGTTGGCGTCCTTGTAGGAACGGATGCGGATGATCTGGCCGTACTTTAGTATCGATGAGGACATAGTCACTTTATAGATATAATGGGCTGAAACAATTCAAATAAAATATAGCGAAGGACGCAGCAAGAGAGGGAAAGAGCTCTATTTCGTCGAGATGCAAGCATGTCTTCCCTTTATAGATCCATTTACTCATAAATATCCCAAAACAACCAAAAATAGGCATAATTTGCTTCGGTTTGGATTAGTATAAATTGATTCAAATCAGTCCATCCGGCCACTCCTCCCCAGGAACGACGATCCTCCCTTCCTCAGTTCCGCAAACTACGAAAACTATATGCTAAGTAGAAACCGCATTTACTATGAGCCTGGTCCCGGCACCTTGCTCTTCCTGATATACGAAGGATCCTTCTTCATGCCGCCGAAGGAATACTGCGGGTCGCTGCCCACTTCCTTCCTCTGCGCAGAGTCTAAATCCCTTCAAATCTACGCACGGTTGGTCCAGGGCCAGGAGTGATGTGGCTCCTCTCCTTGAACCGCTTGTCCTTGCCGATCACTGTGTTCTTCGCGTTGTTGAACTTGGCGTGCACCTGGTGGAAGTTGGAAACTGAGTTGTGCCCCTCTATGTAGTACTGCCCTGGTCCTAGCTTCTAAATCGGCGGGGAATTACCGAGCCGTGGTCCTTGGGAGCCACTCGGCTGCGCATGGTGTATAGCAGTTTCTTTTCGGGATTGTAGAGCTCCTGGTATGCTCCAGGACCAGGCACGCAATTCTTATCCACTCGCTTCAGCTTCTCGGCCGTGCTGAAGGCGTTTCCCTTTTCGACCTGCCGGTTGAGGTCGGTGAAGCTGCGATGGTGGTAGGCGTCGGGCGAGGGGGATACCGATCGGCCGGCCTTGAACCGCTGCTAGCGCGTGAAGAGAGTGGACCTGCTGGCTAGGGCGGTGGAGGCGATCATGGTCTTGCTGAGATCGTACGAATCCTTGTTGCAGCTGTATGTGGGCGGGGGTACATGGGCGGGCGAGGCTCTCTGAAGCGCTTGGCCTGCGGGAAGAGGTGCGTTTATTTGGATTTGGAGTTGTTGATGGATGCGCGCATCACGTAATCGAAGCTGCGGTTCATGAGGATAGTTTGAGCAATAATTTTTATTTGATATAGAACAAACGTCCTGAGGGCCCCTTATAAATTTATTCGCAGCAACCGAACGGAAGAAGCAGAATGGGAATTAATGGTGAATGCTGAGAGAGGGATAAGATCATAAGATGGTTGACATTCTGGTGTGCTAGCTTTTCTACGTGAATGATACCGTGTGTCTTGCTGGTTTGGGCTACGTCTTTACGCGTTTCATGCTTTCTCGCATATTCTTGCTCGACTTCTTTGGCGAAAACTAGCCTTTCTGTTCATTTCTATGCTGCATTCCCTTGTCGATCGCCTAAATCTCCTGCTTTATCCGCTGCACCTCCTTCCTGAGGAGCGTGAGGTTGTTCTTGAGAGCTTCGTTCTTGATCTTGGAGGCGAAGGACTGCCTCAGGTACTCTCTGTAGGCTTCCGGATTGAATCTCGCCTCGATCATGGCCTGTATCGCTTGATTTCCGCCTCAGTGTGGTCCATCCTGCTGCGGCCGGACTCCACCATCTCCCTCTTCACCTTGTACTCCCTGATCACCTCCGCGTTGGCCTATTACTATTCCCTAATTTCCCTCCTCAGCTCTATTGCTCCTCCTTGAGCATCCTCAGTCGCAATTCTAGATCATTTTCTTTTTACGTTCCTTGAGGATGTTGAAGCGTCGTTTGTTGATGTTCCTCCTGTGTTCCTCCTGGTTGGCGGCAGCCCTGGCGGCAAGCTCGGCCACCGCTGCTGCCTTCTCCATGAACTTCTCCTCGCTGCGCAGGCCGGCCTCGTGCTCTTCCTGCGGAGGATGTCGTAGCGCAGGAAGCTGTTGGAGGACTTCCGCAGGAACTACTTGAACTTGGAATCCACCTTCTAGCTGGCGATGAACTCGGGGCGCACGATGATGCGCGGGAAGCAGCGCTTGCCCGTGTTGTCCAGTTACTAAGTCACCACACCCCTACCTGAGCGTTCAGCTACAGTTCCTCCAGCATCTTCCTCTGCCCCCTCAGGTACTCCTCCAGCTGGCCGATCTGTGCGCGCAGGTCTTGGTTGCGCTCGCGGATGAAGAGGACTTCTAGTCTGAGGAGCTCGTGGTGGGGCCGATTGCGTTCCTCCTCTTCTCGCTTTTCCTTGATGCGGGCGAGGACCATTTCGGCCAGTTTCTGCTTGTCCATGATCAATAATTATATTCCCACCCATCGCATTATATGGATCTTGACTCCGAGCCTGAGGAGTGCTTCCTCGACGAGCTGGACCAGCCTTACGCATAAGTAAGCATCCGATGACGAAGATCTCGATCTCAGTGGTCGAGGGGGTCCCTCGGGGGCACGGCCTCGGCGCCTACATCGGCTACGTCATCAAGATGCGCGCGCCCTCGCAGATGACGGTGGAGCGGCGCTACAGCGAGTTCGCAGCGCTGAGGGCGGTACTGGTGAGGCGGTGGCCCGGGGTGATCATCCCCTGCCTTCCTGCCAAGCACGCCTCGGGCAGCAACTCCCTGCGGGTGGTCAACGAACGCGTGAAGTACCTCTCCTACTTCCTCAACAACTGCGTGAAGCTCAACTTCATCTTCATGTCCGATTAATTCCAGCTCTTCCTCACCTCCACCGACCCCGACCTCAAGAGCAGGCTCGAGAAGCTGCCCACGCTGCCCTACTACCTGATGCTGCACCGCTACGAGGAGGCCTTCCCGGGCGTGAGGGGCGAGGAGGGGAGGAGGCGGAGATCGCCATCGCCATGCGCGACCAGGTGGAGCCCTTCAGGAAGCTCATCAACGGCCAGCGCATCGCCCTCATCAACCTCAAGAAGGAAGTCTACAAGCTGGCCCTCAGGAGGGAGGAGTACCTCAGGACCACCAAGATCCTCTACTCCGACACCCTCCCCGCTCTCTAGGACCACCTCTCGCGCACAGCTCAGCAGCTGGTCCCTGTTTTAGACACTGAACAGGTCAAGGAGGCCGTCGCCGAGCTGAAGGAGTGCAACGCTCGCAACTACTGGCTGCTGTTCGAGTGCCTCAAGCTCTAGATCGGCGAGGCCCAGGCGGCCATCGACGCTCTCCAGTCGCGGGAGGACCTCGAGAGGCAGCAGGAGAGACTGGCGCACGACATCGCCGTCAACGAGGAGGAACTCACGAGCATCAACAACAAGAAGATGACCCTGAAGCAGTTCTTCAGCAGGAACAACGAGCAGCTGGCTGCAGAACTGCAGAAGGCCAACGAAAACTTGAGGCAGGAGGTGGAGTCGCTGAGGATCCTCAACATCGTCGCTGCGGAAATCACCATCAGCCAGCTGGCGCAGGGATACAGGCAGAGGAGGGAAGAGCTCTGGAGAAAGACTTGGCGGAATTACGTGGAGAAGGAGCAAGGACTTTCCACCTTCCTCCAGGGATTCTATGCCATATTCTAAAAAGCATGATCTGCATCTTTCAATCGACTAACAAAATAGATAATAAATGAGGGATTTGTGAATGGTTTAAGTGGGATAAAGCTATTTCACTTCTTTGCTTTGAATATTTACTCCAAGAATCATGTTGGATGGAGGTGATGGAAGGAAAGGGATCAGCTGGTGCATATAGATGAAGCTTTAGTCAGAAAAAGAGTGGCACAATTGGCACAATTGGATCAAATTTGCTTTACTTATCCTTCTATGGTGTTTAGCTGATGATATCGCTTTACTTTTTGCAGATATAGGATATGAAACATCAAATGAGAGGTTTAGGATTGGTGAGGAATCATTATTGAGTCGTCTTTTTCATGCCATTTCTACTCTTGGTGATTCGCTCGTCTGCTTTTAGCATGCTTTTACACTATCTAAGCAGATAATTACCCCTGAGTAAGCCTATATGCTTACACTTAGATCGAAAGCATTATACATCTTCCTTATGGATGGCTTACACTAGATATTAAGGGGAATACAGCTTGTTTATTTGTTGTTTACCCTTCTTGGCAAGATATATACGACAGCTTCCTCAGGACTTATTTACACTTTGTGGTTCCAAGCATACGCCTGCTTTATTGTCGGTTTACACTTCATAATGGTGAGATTACGCTAAATGATGGGATTTCGGATACGTCTTCTTCATTCATCTTATACGCTTGATTATGTTGATTCTTACTCCTTACTTATTCTCTTATTACGCTGAATCGATAATTATGATACCCCTAATTTAGCTTGTTTATACTCTCTTGAGATGGGGATAGCTATACGACTTCATTTGTTGATCTTTACCCTGTTTTATTTTATCCTCCTACTTCTTCCGTAATTCAATCACTACACTATTGATAGCAGTATTTGTACAAGGGCTTCTTCATTCATCTTTTACTCTTAGTGTTCCACTTTTTGTACAGCTGACTCATTGGCTGGTTACACTAAGCTTTTCAAACGGCTATACTCCTTCTTTATTGCCTTATTACCCTATATTGTTGCAAAAGATACGCCTTCGTTATCTTGGCTTAGTACACTAAGTATTCTCGAAGACTGTACATCTTCTTTAGCTTTTATATACCCTATATGATCTCTATGCTTGTACAAGGTCTATTTTCGATCAGATAGATACGCTAGGTCATTGATTAGGTACAGCAATTCTGAGGC
>NW_022205190.1:0-50141 GCF_008831285.2 Nymphaea colorata
ATGATGTATTTCCACTAGATATACCTAAATTCACCACATATTAATTATAATTATAAACATGTACGAGCTAATCTTCGAGGAGCTACGCTATGATTTCGAGCAGAAGATCCTTGCGAAGGGGCAGCAAATCAAAGAAGACTGTTACAATAACCACCGACGAACACTAGAAGGAGCTAGAGAGTTTGCAGAGTGTATGATGAGGGAAAAGAATAACCTCTTGAGGGAAGAAAAAATAGGCAAATTTCGCATTTTACATATGGAAATGAGTGCAGCCAAGCGAGATGACTTCAACCTTACAGAAAGCGTTAGTCAATTCATCAAGGATTACCAGCTGGACCAAAGTAAAATAGGCTTAAATACGCCTCAAACAAAAATTTAATGATTTAATTACTATATAGTGTAGGCGAATCAACTTAAAAAAGGAACATTTGCAATAATACAGTACGTATCTAGATAACCAAAGATGAATAATTATCTGGATATTTATTCCTCGTCTATACAAACACCTCTAAATGAAGAGATAATAATTTTAATATTAAAACCTGCTAATCTTTAACGATAATAATTCGCCCATATTATAACTAAATTTTATTGATGAACACCATCGTCAAGCAGCTGGACGCTAGCAGAAGGCTCTAGAAGAGCTCGCGATTGAACGCCACAGACAGTAGCTCTAGAAGCAGAAGATCGACCGTGAATTGGAGGGTTTACGACGCAGCCGCAAGGAGTATATCGAAAACCAAATCCAAACACCCAAAAAGATTACGAAATCAGACTCAGAGAGAACCCAGATATCGCTGAGGAACACTTCGAAAGACAGAAAAGACTCGAAAAAGAGAAGTCCAAAGTGCACAACAAGACTTCGAGCGCCAGAGACAGCGGCTCCTCGAAGAGCGCAATCACCATGATGCCCTCGACAAGGACTACAGAGTGCTTGATAAGGAACTTCTCGACCTACAGGCCAAGAGTAAGTACGCCAACGAGCAGGAAGACAGAAGACTCAAGGATCTTGAAAGTAGAAGAAAGCTGATTACCAAATTGTTAGCAGAGAGCAAGCAGAGAGAGCTGGAGCATTTCGATAAGGCCAAAGCAATCGCTGGCAAATGATTCCTCTTTCCTATTGTGGCAATCGCCGATTAAACTAAAATTCTGAGCATGGAACGCGAAGTATTGATAATATTTTAAAAGTGATGAGGAAGGACGGTTATGACCATTTGGCGAAACTACTTATTATCGGCGACTCTGGAGTAGGAAAGACGAACATCCTACTGCGGTTCTGTGAGAACAACTTCATGAGTTCGCACCTGACTACCATCGGTATAGCGAGCGCCATTCAGGCATTGACTTCAAGATCAAGACCATCGAGATAGACGGCAAGAAGATCCGCATGCAGATCTGGGATACAGCTGGTCAAGAAAGGTTCAAGACCATCACACAGACATACTACCGCGGCGCTATGGGAATCATTATGACATATGCTGTGAATGATCGATCCTCCTTCAACGCTATGGAGAACTGGCTTAAGCAGATCAAGACCCACGCCGCAGAAAACGTAGTGAAAGTGTTGGTAGCCAATAAAATAGACTGCGAAGACCGAAAAGTAAGCCCTGATGAGGGAAAGCAGCTTGCTGCGAACTTCGGCGTCAACTACCACGAGGTGAGTGCCAAGGAAAATATCAACATTTCCGAAATGTTTATGTCGATTGGCAAGTAGATAAAGGATAAGATCTTGACTGGATAAATGGATGCCTTCATCAACAATCGCAACATCACAAAAAACAAGGTCGAGGCTGCAAAGGAGGGCAAGAAGGGCTCATGTTGCTGAATGCTCATACTTATCTTTGTATTGCGCAGGATAACAAACAATCTCATATGTAGATATCATCGAGGTTTTCTGCTTGGTCCATACGCATGTTGTGATGTCCGAAGATCTCTGTCTGTTCCAAACGCATTTTGTCGTCGTGGTTTGGGTTGATGTCTTCTTTGACACCCATGATCTCTTCCCTGCGTTAGTTGAAGTAAAGGAAGGGATTAGATGTGCTGCGCTTTATCCTGGGAACCCATTCTTCTTCAGACATATTTTCCTTTTTTTTGTCATGTTTTGGAGATTTTGAATCTTCTTATTCTTGGCAAGGTCTCGTGCAAGTAACTCCAAATGAACCTTATATTATTCTGGGGTATCATAAACGTCAAAGTTATTGTTGATGACCTTTAGCGGCGCAGGTGTCTCCTTTCGCTTTTTGTCTTCAAGATTGTTGTCGATTTTGATGAGAGTGGTGGACATGTCGTTGATAGTATCGTCAAGCTCTATGAACTTTAGCTGTTTTTCCTTACTGTCTTTAATCTTTTTAGTTAATTTATTCAGCTTTTCAGCGTGCTTGTTATTACTTTAGACAAGGAGCTCGTTTCTAGCTTCCAGCTCTGTGCAATGCGTTCAAGGATCTTACGGCGCTCGGTTTCCTCACGTAAGTCGATGATGTGCTTGGTAAGCTCTCGACGCGTGTATTCCAACTCAATTTATAGCCTATCGATCTTTTCTTCCTTCGTAAGATGGTTTCTCTTAAGCAGTTCGGCCTTTATCTTCTCGTTGCCGTTGGCCACTGATCCTCGGATCTTTAGAAGGTCCAAATGCGGTACGTTGTATTCCTTCTGGCGTCGAAGAGTCTCTTCTCCAAAGTAGGTTGCAAGCTCAGGAGCAATCAACTCCAAATCTTCCTCACCCTCGCTATCGCTTTACTCTCCAGTCAGTAATCGCCTCTGCGTCTCAATGAAATACATCATGAGACGTTTGAGGGATTTATCGAGGATGTCTCCAAAGTTTTTGGAAGGCATGGCAAGCTTGGCCTGCAGCGTGACAACCTTGTGGCGCAGGATCTACGTGCAAGGGCAAGTACCCCGTTGATCTTAAGCAAGTTATCCTCGTTTTATTTCCTCTTGCGATTTCCAATTTCAGGAGATGAACCTGCTCGTTCAGGCTCTCCTCTAGCTGCTTGAACTCGATTGCCTGCTCCGTCGGATTGAAAACTTAGCGATTACGCTCAACGAACCCAGTAAGCGAATCATAGCTCCGCTGTGCCTTCTCCATACTGGCAACCTTTCTCTCCAGCTCTCCGATTATTACTTGGAGTTCTCTCACCCGATCTTTGTGTAGTTCCTCTTCTGCTTTGAGTTCTGTGCATGCGGAGGAGTTCAATTGCTCGAGCATCAATTTCTATTTGAGTTGATGGGTACTTATGAAACCATTTCCTCGATCTTGGCCTCTAAAAGTTCTATCTTTTTGAGGTTGTTATCGTTGGCTATGCGATAATTGGAGATGATCTCTATGTATTTATTTTTGGAATTGCTCTTGGAGAGGACATCGATTTCCACCTTGTTCATCTTTACCAGTTCTCTCAAATCTTAAACTTCCTCCTTGAGCTTGCGGTTCTCCAGCATTAGGTAATCAAATACGTTTGATTCGCCTTTGCCCTACATTAATTAAAAGTTTAGAATGGTTTTAAATAATGTTGTTATGAGAAGCCAGGATTGCCTGTTTAAAAATTGATGAAAGTGATCATTTTTTGCTGGTTGGCCTTCTCCTTGGGTTTTTCTTCTTGTTTTGAGCCGTCTCACTGTAGGGAAGCTGTAATTCCTCATAGTTCTTCGGCTCTTCAACGGTAAACTACCCTTCCATCACTCCGCGCTTCCATAAGGATCGAATACCGGTCTATTTTCCATCAACCTCAACGGCTAATGTGCCTTGCCCTCCCTATATCCGTTTGCATATTCGCCAATGTAACTAATCTTATTAGCTCTACTGATGAAACGCCCCAGATTATTATTGCTTGTATGCATTAGCCCGCCTTTGACCTCACCAATATATATATCCTTATTGGGAAAATTAATTACACCTTTCCCTGTCATTATATCTTCCACTCTTCGCGCTCCCGAAAAATTAATAGATCCTAATAGGTGTGCGGTCAGATAGGGTAACTTAGCCTGTCGCTCTCCGTCTATAAAAGAATGGTTAGGATGGGTCGTACTGCTTCCTGGTTGTAGATAATGAGTTCTTGGGGTTGTTATCCTACCAACGGCCTTTAACGGTGTTTTTTATGGCCTGGCTTTGGGTATCAATAAATAGGTATATGCCATCTCCGTGTATAGCTCCATCCTTGAATTATCCGGTAAAGTATGCATGAGGATTTATGATAAGTCCCTGTTGCCGTGCGTATGGCTTGGACTCTGCTCGAGGATGATCAATTCGTAGGGATATTCATGATAGACTTATGCTTTAGATGAATCAGACTCGGTGCTTATTTCTTTTTGCAGACTTCTCCTACCCTTAGGCTTGAAGATAACCTCATTATCGTTCATTTTAACAGCCAATTAGACGTTCTTGCTGATGATATCATACAATTTGAAGTAGTTTTCAATAAGAAATGGTTTGAAAGGAGGTTGGCTACGATTGATGGCAAGGCGATTATTTATTGGTATTGTTCGTCAGTCGTATTGTTGCAATGACAGGCCAGTTGTCCATTATTACCCATCAGCGATATAATTATAATTTGTATGAACCCTCTCAAAATGTTACCATCCATATTTACGTAAAAAACACAAATATCACTGCGACCTCATTCTTCTGTCCTACCTTCTAACTCTAAACTGGCAGATAGGTCTCATAAGATGCCAGCTCGCTTCTCTTGCTGTGGCTCCCGAGTGATTTAGACATTTTCCGGGCCATGGTAAGGTAGAAATGAAGCACTTCTTTTTCACCCATTCGGAGGGTGATAATATCAGCCAGACTGCCTACAGCTTTCTCAAGCAGCCTGCGGTCTTGCGCCAATGTTGTAGGATATTCACGAAGCCGGTCAGTCACTATTCTCTCCAGAAGCTGCCAGGCTCGTATTTCTCGCTAAATACTGGTAAAGGGAGTTTGCTTGGCATTCTAAAGTGGTTCGCCGTCATCACTATCGGAGTCAAGACAGTGGTGAGCGTTGGCGGCAGCTCGGAGCACGCCCATCAAATCGTCGAAGCCCTTGCTCTCGAGGATTCGGCTTACCCGTATCGAGTCGAAGACGAGCGACGGGAAGCAGAGGTTACGATAAGAGTCTGGATTAGAAAGGTGTACGACTTCATTATGAGGATTATCAGGCAAAGTAAATCCATAATTTAAGAGGAAACGCGAATTGCACTTTTGACCGTAAGAGTCGAAATTTCTGAGCCCGGTGCTATATCCTTTAAACTTTGTATGACGAAGCCATTAGATGAGTCACAGTAGTACCAGCTGGTCTGTTTAGGCATATGATGGTTGAGCATATCGGCCAGCGGAACCATTGCATCAGTCTTCACACGCTAAACAACCACACCGAACACTCGTGAGCATACTATTAGCCGTGCCTCTACAAATTTTTCGTATGAAAATCTTTTGAATTTTCTTCAATCCCGCACACGACTTCATAGTCTCTCTTTAAATCCTGCTGCTTCGTCTCTACCTGTTCTAGGAAGCATGTTCCCTTCAGCTCTTGCAACATAATTTGAGAATAGTTGATGGGAAAACGACTAAAATCGTTGGGTAGAGTTGAGAGGTAATTATAAAAGTGAGAATCTTCACCCTTTTAGATTTCATGAAGCAGATACACTGCCAGCTGTGTGTGTTCGGGGATTTAGTTGAATCCTCATATTATAGAGTTTTTCAACCAAGGTAGGGTTCGTGCAAGTTCTAATGTGATTAATTTATGTTTAGGAACGAAAAGGATAAGTTCGTCTCTGCGTATCTGAGCTTCGCGATAATTCTACGCTCGTTGGGCTGCACTTATACCACTTCTAACTTATCAGCCGGCCTCGCTATCTTCTTAGTTAAGTTATGAGTCTTCGGTACCGACTTGCTCCTTCACTCGCTTCCGCTAACCTCAGAATGCACTGTAGTGATAGTGGGCTTCTATCATATGAAAGTGCCTCTAACAATCGCGGTCTCAGAGAGCAGGTTCGGGAACCCTCTCGAGCATGGGCTAGATAAATTTCGATGCATGGTGGACAGCAAGGCCTAACCCGTAGAGACTCAGCGCAGAACTAGAGGCATTAATGATGCTGATTAAGCTAATGTGCCAATCTGGCCCTGAGGCAGAGCAGATGCGGCTGAAAAAGTGGCAGTGACCGTAAAAGACAGAGGGAGTGAAAATTGTCTAACGTTTACAGAGCGAAATCTATGCTGGATTATTACGATAGAGTTGAGCAGACAACGCGGGGGTTCAGAAGCGGTCGGTTGTGAGTCGAACGGTGATCGTTAGGGCGTGTACTGGGCCCAGTGGGTCGCATTCAAAAGTATAGAAGATATTTTAATCAAGATTACGCTATAATTGGATATTTTCACCAGGCTACGCTACATATAAATTGATTAATTCTATATCATACGTATCTACTTCTACCTGCTCATACATCTCCACCAATCCTTATCAACATATATACCCACACCCCATACACACCTTTAAATCGCTTCGCATCACACATTGTTTCTCATACCAACATTCAGTAAGAGTTTTTCGTGATCCTTCTGGCAGTTCTGTTTCCAAAAGATGAAAACTCTACGTGAGAAAGATACGAGATATAATAAACTGATTTAAATTAGTATTTGATCATCAGCTAATTATTATCATCGCATTGATCTGAATTTACTGACCGATCTCATCTTCTTTAGAATTAGTTTATCCTTTATTTTTTTCATGCCAAGGATATCGAAAATTGTGCTATTTTTACTTATGCAACAGATAGTCCCATTTTTCGACTACATCCGCAATTATTAATAGCAGAAAATAAAATGCAAAGTAGCAAATACAAGACGGAAATTAGCCAGGAGCCTCGCAGGAAACTTCACAGCCTACGTTCGCTGGTAGACTATACCCTATATAAGACCAGTCATGACCTGCCCACTTCCACTATCACAATGCAAAAACGTTCGTTCGACCAACTCGAACGTTCACTCAATCGCGATAACAATCTGGAAGAGCAACCAGTAGCGAGCCGATCGCTGTGATTCCAGGATTCGAGTAGGAAGTTATTGAGGGCAAACTATGGGATATTTCGAGAGTAAGATGTAGGCTGTAAATGGTAAAGTCGAAAAGGAGCAAGTTAACTGCAGAGAAAAACATTTTTGGGTAATAAAGCAACAGGTTTCTAACCTTCAAAATACTTATGTCCGCCAAATAGCTCAGCTGGAAAATGTCATCAAGGAGAAGTATAAATTAGTGCATGGACTATTCGAAGAAATCAAGCAGGAACGCTCGACCAAAGCATTCTCTTTCAGCCCAAAGGGAAAAAAGGAAAGAAAGAAGCTCCTATTCTTGATAATACTTAAAAGCTAGTGGCCTTGAAGGAACATGTGCAGCTAATTCGCGGAGATGTTCTTAACTTGGAGCTCCAGCTTGCCAAAGTAAACCAGGATTCTGACAAAATCAAACGGGAGTGGGTAACATTTCTAAAAAACATCCTCAAAGGGGGCTTATATCTTAAAGATGGAATGAGAACTGTTCTCAAATAAATGATTGACTCTGGATATGCTCCTACAATAGAAGACATGCCCAATGTCCTGGATTAAACTTCAAAAAAATGCCTTCTTCAGTAATATGAGTTACTGAAGAACAATGGGAAAAAGACCTCGAGACCAGCCCCGATCCAATTTTAGCGATCTAGAATTCTCTCTTAAGCTCGTCAGTCCCTAAGCGAAATAGCAAGGAGAGACCTTGTCCGCTAAGTCTACAAAGACACTCAACAGTTCATGGCGAATCTGGTGAAGCAGCCAGATTGGAGGGCCACAATTATTAGCTTGCCGAAGATAAAAACTCCCCACAAGTAAAGTGCCGGAGGGTGGTAAGACTAGAACGTAAAAGAATTGCTTTTGCATATAACGGATAGGCGCTCATTAAAGTCAGAGGAATTCTATTCGGATGGAAGGTACAAAGTTCATAATGATAATTTTTGAATGTTAGCAATATTACTGTATCGTTAAATCTAATTGTAATAAATTCATCTCAATAAGTACTTTAACAAGCTTTAAAATTACAAAAGCCGTCATGCATATCTAAGATAGTAGTTTAGTTTCATGATTGCCTCGGGCAAAGGATATGACATCTGAATGATTGTAAGCAAAAGGCACTTTTTAATGCCATTAATTATTATTATTAAGCAATGATGTTCGTAGTTCCTCCTGAAAATAACGTTTCCCTCATGGTTCGCTCAAAACAATCCGATAGTTCGAAACATGAAGATGATTATGAGTTCGACCATCGACAATATCGATACTTACTGTCAGTCTTTGCTGACAACCTGAACCAATCTTTAAAGCTTCATCGGGATTGCCTTGGTGATATGGAGTACTACCCTAAATATAAGATCAGCAAGGAGGAACAGGAAGGCTATGAAGCCTCTCTTCATGAGATCTACCATAAATATTCTGCCAAGTTGCTCAAGTAAACTGTTTATCGTAATACCCTTATCAAAAAGTCCTATGAACTTTTTCTTGGCTAGTACGAGAAGGTTTACCCATCTACTACAGAAACAGAACCATGTTCAAGCAAAAAAAATACTCCTTCATATTCATATCTGCGGAAAAAAACACAAAATGATGGAAGGATTACACCAACTCTATCTTCAAAAACTCAAACAAGAAAGACTGTGTCGTCAAGTAGTGCACACGAAAACTATTACTTCTCTCTCAAACATTTAAAGCATTTCACGCTGATATTTCTATGACCTTAAAGCTCAAGACAATCTCTTCCGATAATCCAGAAACTAGGGAATGTTTTCTTCGAACTGCAAGATCAGCTATTTCTCGGAACGAAAGGATAAGACTAAAAAGTGATAATTTTCCTTTACGTAAAAAAACAAAACCCTTTGATAAGGCTGAAGGTGAGGGCTACACTGAAACATCATTCAAGGGAAATTAGATAATAATTAATGATTATCGAAAGCCTAATGATCATCTCTGGGACCATCAGAAGGAGATGTCATTCCATTCTAAGTTTTGCACTCGCAGGGTTGTAGCGATAGGCCAACCTCAAAAGAAAGTAATCAACGACATTTAGATGCTACATATGCAATCTAAAAACATTGATATTTCTAGCGTCTTTTGGCCTCCGACAGCTGACATTAGCTCAAAACCCAAGCTTAAGCGCTGGGTTCACAGCTTTAGCTGATCTTTATCAAATTTATACAGTGCATTCGTATTAAAAACCAACTAAAATAAATGAATAAAGAATCAGCCCTTTTTGGTTGGAGAAAGTGCTTAGAGATTGACAGTTGAGTTCAATTCTGCAAAAGTTCCATTCATAGCTGAGCCTGGCTCCTTAATACTTTTCATTATATTTCCAACAGCATCCGATATCTTTTGACCAACTATTTTTACTCTTTTTCTTCCTCTCGTTCTCTATCTTCATAAGCAGCCCTGAAAATGAGATCCATGATGAGGACTTGATTGGCGATGACAAGTGAAATGAGAAGGATGGAATAATCTTTGGCTTTTCTTCTAAGTTGTTGATGAAGAGCATCAAAAGGTTTCCATTGTAGATGATCTCGCCAAAAAGAATCGTCTCGTAAAGGATCAGCTCAGCTGGGTGAGCTTTTGTGTTTGCTATTAGAGAAAGGTTAAGATTGGTAAGGACAATTTGGGTAACATTGATGCACACCCTGTGTAGTCCACATAAAAATAACCTTACTAATGGTTCACTGGATGACAGCCGAAGATGTTGAAGAAGAGGATGCATATCGTAATAATGAGTGCCCATGGAATGATGAACTTGAGCTGTGAGCGGAAGAAAAGAATCTTCCACATGCCATCGATATTTTTCTTTCTTAATATTTGTAGTAGAACGCAAATGCTCATACTTGCTACTGCGGTTCCTTCGAAGACATTTACTTCGTTGGCAACCCCCACATCGTACCAACTCATATCGTCTAGCAGCCTCCCAAGTGTAAAAAGAGCCATCTGAAGGATCAATAGAATGACTTGCACTCGTTGTTAGTCCATACAAGAACAATTAATTAGTAATATTTATATAGATAAAACACTCTCACAATAAAATTGTCAAGATATGCCAGAAAAATCAATTGAATGGTGGTGCATTCTCTTTGTGTCTATCTAATACCACATAATCTGAAAGAATTATTTAAAATTGAGAGATAAAATTTGTCAGTTATATATTCATCTTCGTCTTGTATGGTTTATATTTAATGCCGTTAAAAATATTAGATCCTTATGTAGCCAAAATTAAAAAGAGTAATTAGGGGTTAAATATATGTATGATTCTCATCATGCTCGTTGATTGTTGGCATTCAAATATCGAAGTTCAGCTAATTTTAGTACGTGGGATCAGCTCATACATAAATCGATCGTAGTCTACTAACTCGTCTGAGTTAGCCCTCATACGCCACCAAAACTACTCCACGAAGCCTTATTTTATGTTTTTACCATTATTTTCTTGTAAATCACCTTAAAATCTGTTTGCGATAGATGACGATTGTTTTCAACATCTATCGCTTCGAATACTTAGCGTAATCAACACTGTCCATGATCTTTTTCTTTCGCTTATATCTTAGCTTCATATTTGGCCTAATTCATCAAGCAGAGAACTGTATTTTGGCGAATGCTTTTATTAATGCTCGAAGCCTTCTAAATTTGTGGTGAAAAGCAGAGCTTAAATATGGAGCAAAACTGTTTTTTATTCATTTTTCCTGAAACAGGATCGCAATATCTCTTGAACAACAGAAAAAATGACTAAAGAGGAACTTCAAAGTTCAAAGTTCTTAGGTAATGCTGGAGGTCAGAAGGAATTATTTGTTGATTTTTCGATATTTATGAGAAGATTAGAGAAAAATTAACTGGGTTAGAAGATAGAAATTCTAATTTTTCATGGACTATTTTAGAATTGAGCCTCATCATTTTGTAAAAGCCTTTAAAGAAGATATTTAGACTTTTTTCTAAATGGCAGGTATATGCTGAAATTTTCTATATTATCCTTGATGATGAAGGTGTTTGATTACGGTTTATGTGATTCTAGATTGACTTTGAATGTCGAAATAATATGTTGGCGGATTAGCAACTTCCCTTTAATCTTCTGAATTATCGATGGACAAGAGGATCATTCCTGTTAGATTTTTTGTTTTATTTCTATATGAACTATTCTTCTTTTTGTTGCAAAAAGTGTTTTACCTTATTTGAGTTTGATCTTTCCACTAATCTCTTTAATTCTTGAGTTGGAAAATAGTCAAGCTTAAATGAAGTGGTTTTTAGCAGATATCTCTTGAGTAAGTATACTTAGCTAGGATTAATTCCAGCATGATAGAATTGCATATCTACTATAGCATTTTTTCGTTAAGTTTACTTTTTCTTAGATCATGGATTTTCGCATGAAGAAGCTGTTACTTGATTATTATCTTTTGCAGTAGCTTAATATGTATTGTGGTGGCTACTATTCTCCAATTTATCTTTCCTTGGCCAGTTTAGCTAAAAGCTGGTCCTCTCGACTCAAAAACATCAGCTTCCATTCATCCATACTCAACCTCAATTATAAAATTTTTACTGCAATTCTCCCTGGAGTAGAACTTAATCATGCTCTATATTGCGCTTTCATTCAAATTTTCATCTGAAGCTTGGATGAATTTCTTGATGATGAAAAGGTTTATTATCTTTGAATCTCCTGCTACGAAGCCAAAAGTGGATTCAAGCGAAAAGGTTATTTCTTAATTCAAGAGCTGCCTAATGGCTTCGAGTTACTCCTCAAGTGCTATTATTTCCTTGAATATTTTGCAAATCGACTGTTTTTAAATATTCATGAAATTATAAATCAGCCTATTTGAAATAAATCTACATGATAGATAATGGGAGACATAATCAATGCTTGGTAGGAGAGCTGGCTTATAGGATTTCAAGTGAAGAATGTTCAGGGGCAATCCTATTTCGACTGGAAGCGCTATTTCTTTCCTCTTTGCCTCTTTTGCCTCCTCGCGCTCTCGGTCTTCGTATGCAGCCCTGAATATGAGATCCATGATGAGAATTTGATTAGCTATCATCAGAGAGATGAGTAGAATGGAATAGTCTTTCACTTTACCTTCCAAGTTGTTGATGAAGACCATCAAAAGATTTCCGTTGTAGATTATCTCAGCGAATAAAATCAGCTCATACAAAAATAGTTCCAATCTGTGTGTTTTGGTATTGCAAAGGAGAGAGTAATTGAAGTTTGTTAGGACTATTTGTGTTATGTTAAGGCAGCATCCGGTGAAATCTATATAGAAATACCCCTCTTGATCAGCTGGGATAACTGGCTGACACCCAAAGATATTGAAGAAAAGCAAACATATGGTAATTATCAATGCCCATGAAATTATGAACTTCAGCTGCGATTTTACAAGGAGAATTTTGAGATATTGCTCATATTTGCTTTTTCTTACGAATTGAAGAACTGCACAAATCGTCATGCCTGCTACTCCAACTCCTTAAAATACGTTGACTTCGCTGGGAACCCCAACGTCGTACCAGCTTATGTCGTCTAGCAGGCGCCCTAAGGTAAATATTGCCAGCTGAAGTAAAAGGAGTGCTATTTCAACTGAACCAAGTTAAGCCATTTATAACTTACTGTATACTAACTTTGGATTAGTTGCTGCTTTCCTGCGATTTAATGAAATGACTATGAAAAAGAATGCTAAATTATGGTTTCTCATCTTTACTTCATTTAGATTTCTTACAAGTTTATTGACCAACTAGGTTTATTCATCAGCAAAAAGGTTGGATTTTTTACATTTTTTCAAAATTTTAACAACCCTCAATGTGGTTGATAACTTATAGGTTCAGAAATATCTCACCATTTACTCATATTTATTTTTTGATCATTTTATCGAATTCTTGTTTGTAAGCATTAAGATAGCTTTCCTCAATAAAAGTAGGCAGTCTAAAGGTTCCATTTGTATGTCACAAGCTCATCTAACTCGAAAAAATGTAAGTTATTTTTGTTTGACTTCGTTGGGGATTATACAAATCCTAAAAATATTGGAAAGGGATGTTAAAGCAATCAGATAAAGATCTTTCATTCATCTGATAATGTTCCAGTATTAAGAAGATTATTTGAACAAACATATATTTTTAAATGCGTACGACCAAATATTTTACAAAAAATAAGGATTCAAATCTTTTCTATTTTTCTGTTCATTTTTTGTTATCCTATTATATGTCTACAGAAAATCCTGGTACGATTAGAATATTAAATGAACAAGGCAGCTCTTATCCTTATCCCAATCTTGGTCGGAATCATTGGCTGGCAGCTAGCAGCTCTCCCCTCAAGCTCAGAGTCCAACCTGAGCTTGGATCCCCCTAAGACCGTCCCCTTCGTTGAAGTCAGCAAGTATTTGGGTGCCTGGTACGAACAGGCCGTCATTCCTTACTTCTTTGAAAGGAACTGTGAAAGGACCGTCGCCACTTACTCCCTCAACACTGACGGAACTATTAGAGTTGACAACGTCTGCTACCGTAATGGAAACAAACATGAGTCTGTTGGAAAGGCCTTCCCCGATCCCGAGACAAGGACCACACCAACGCCAAGCTCAAGGTAGAATTTAGCACTACTCTTGATATCGAAGCCAACTACTGGATCGTGAGGCTCGACAAGGACTACAAGTACTCCGTTGTCAGCAGCCCCAACTACAAATTCCTTTGGATCCTCTACAGAGAACCCCACATGCCCGAGACCCTTTTCCAGGCCATCTACCAGGACCTCCAAAAAGACGGCTTCCCAGTTTAAAAACTCAGAAGAACCGTTCAATGATTTCATTTCATCTTATATCGAAAATTCTAGAGCTTTAAGAGTCAAAAAAAGAGTTGTAGAAAGATCAGCTTGGGGAAAATAGGTCATCATTATGAATGGGAGTAACTCTGATCATTTGGACATTACTTTTGACGCCAAAGTCCTTGATCTATTTATCTCTTTTCTCCTATTCTTACTAGCCTATCGCTTCTTTCTTCATACGCTGCCCTTAGGATAAGGTCCATTATGAGATTTGGTTGGTAATCATCAGCGAAACTAAAAGGAGTGACTCGTCTTTGACTTGCCCTTATAGATTGGATACAAAGAGCATTAATAGATTTCCGTTGTAGACAATTTAACAAAACAGGACTATTTGGTAAATAATTAGTTAGGCCAGTTATGCCTTAGTATTACATATTAGGAATAGTTGAGATTGGTGAGAAAGATTTGAGTTATATTGAGACTGCATCCTGTTAAGTCGATGTAGAAGTAGCCCTGCATCTCCTCTGGCAAATTTGTCCGACAGTCAAATATATTCAAAAATAGAAGACTTACAGTTACCTCTATGGACCATGAAATTATGAACTTTAGTTGAGATTGGAGCAAGAGAATTTTAAAAATGTCTTTGATATGGTGTTTTCTAACGAATTGCAAGAGCGCGCATATCGAGAGTCCTGCGACTCCGATTCCTTAGAAGACATAAACCTAGTTTTCCACTCCCAATTAGTACCAACTCATATCATCCAGGATCCTACTGAGTAGAAACAAGGAGACTGATAGTGTGAGCAAAGCGTGGTTCCAAATGTTCATGCTAGATTTTATCTAAGCAAAGATTATGACATATTCTATAAAATTGTTCCATTTTACAGAAAATGGTAAGTTAATTGGCGTTATTATGTAAGTTAACGTGGATATTTCATAAAAAGGGATCTCTATACAAGCTATTGCATCCAGATAATGTGAATATTCCATTTGGCTTAGCTTTCTTGTTATTTGATTTCGATTTTAGCTATTATTTACAAATGCAGCAAGTTTGAATGATATTTAATGCCTAGTTTGCACTTATCTTCTAGCTAATACTTATTTCTTTTATTTATACTTTAATTTTTTAGACAGATAATGCAGCTTTTTCAAAAAATGTTAAATTAGGGGTGACCTTCACTTCTTGGTTGAGTTTATATGACTACAATTATGAGCTAAACCGATTTAAGGATAACAATAAGCCAGCTTCACTGAATTGATATATTTTAAAAGATGTATTGGTCGTTTTCTAAATTACAACTCTTCCAAACTAGACTATTTACGCCAGCCCAGGCTTATAATCATTCCCATATAAACAATCTGAAGATAGTGTCATCACCTGGGTCATGAAGTTCAATAAATCTGTATAAACCTTAACTAAAATTTGTTACTTTTTCAACTGGCAAAAGCTCAAAATTACGGCCGGATGAATTTATATCGTCAAGTTTCAAAAATTTTAGATCTTTTTGAATCAAAAGATAGATTATTAGAAGAATCAGCTTGGGGAAAGTAGTTCGTGGACTGGGGCGGCTTTCATCATTTGTACGTTACTTTGTTCTTCGAAATCCTTTGCTTCTTTATCACCTTTTTCTGCTATTACCATTGCCTTCTAATCCTATCGCTTCCTTTCTTCATACGCAGCCCTAAAGATAAGATCCATTATAAGGATTTGGTTGGCAATCATTAATGAGATTAGAAGAATCGACTCGTCTTTGACTTCACCTTCAAGGTTGGATATAAAGAGCATCAAAAGATTGCCGTTGTAAATAATTTATCCGAATAAACTAGTTCGCTAATTATTAGTTAAGGGAGCTGTGTCTTAGTATTGCACAAAAGTGAAAAGTTGAGGTTGGTGAGGAAAATTTGAGTTACATTGAGACAGCACCCTGTGAAATCGATGTAAAAGTAGCCTTCGAGGTCTTCTGGCATATGTTTATAGCAGCCAAATATATTGAAAAATAGAAGACCAATCGTGACCACTATTGACCATGATATTATGAACTTTAGCTGAGATTAGAACAAGAGGATCCTGAAAATGCCTTTGATATGGCGCTTTCGAACAAACTGTAAGAGTGCGCATATTGTGAGGCCTGCAACTCCGACTCCTTAGAAGACGTACACCTAGTTAGCGACTCCCACGTCGTACCAGCTCATATCGTCCAAGAGTCGGCTGAGTAGAAACAATAAAAGTGACAGAGCGAGCAAACTATAGTCCAGTATTCCCATTTCTTGGAATGTTCTATGGAATAATTATAAATTATTCGATAAAATTGTTCTATTTTATAGGATATTATAAAATAACGGGTTGAAAACTACCAGCTAACTCTTCATTTTAGTCAAAATAACAATAGAAATAGGTTAATAGCCATTTGCCATTTTTTAATTATTCATTAAATATAGTCATCCAAAGTTCATTTTATTGATAAAGCATTTTCGTTGTAAAACTTTATATTAAATCTAGCTCATTAAAATAACGCAGCTATAGCTTTTGAATATAATATCTATTTGTCCTATAGACGATATCATTTTTAATGCATTATCCTTTGAATATGAATGAATACCATTTCTGTCAAAACTGTCATGAATAATCACACAATTAATGTTTCGTATTAGATCTCCACACCTTAATTATCATATGTTTATTCAGGCTCCTGCTAGCTGCCTTCCAAAAGTGTCATCATTTCTTTGTATTAATCTTCATGCAATTCATAAAGATTTTTCAGGGCTTCTCCGTCTCTTCCTGAATCAAATATAAGCTCCATTTGAAGTTTCTAAAAACTGCAATCAGGAACTAAGTGTTTTGTATTATTTGAGTAATGCACAGAAGGTGGAAATAAAGGATCGAGACAGACTCTCAGCGCTTGGTCCAGCATGCCTGGTATGATCCTACTGAGAATGCCACAACTGATCTCTAAGCAAGGATTAGTGTTAACCTATATTAGCATAACGTTCATGCCTTAATCTATCATGAAATCAAGGCCAAATATCTAAAAATTATGAAGTCTGCTATGAGGATCCAGCGAAGGATAAGTTGCAAATATTGCTTCTCGAGCTAAATCTCTCATTTTGCTGAAGATTATTCCAAAATCAAACTTCATTTACGGCAACTCTTGGTTGAAATACTTTTGAAGCTGATTATAGGATACCTTATTTCCTTCCTCATGATATCCATAATCTTCACTTTCTTTCTGGATCGCATCGTTTGTTAGGTGGACCATAGGGTCATTTACCAATTCAAGGTTGAACATATAAGATGAGGTTCGGATGTAACCCTCGCCATACCAATACGCTCTGATGCGGCTATGCATTCCGCTTATAATCATATAGTGTCTTATATCAAATTTTCTGCCTCTGTAAAGCAATGGACGCTAGATATATTTTTGGAGGATAAAAGTTTTAATGTCGCCATTTTTATGCCTTTAAGGCTTTTTTAAATGCTTTTTTAACTATTTCAGTTATTTTATCACTGCAATACCACAGCCGCGATTACTGTTTTCGCCAGGTTTTAAAATCCAAATGTTTTTCAAATGTTTTTCCTCTTTGGAAATTCTTTGATGTTCTTCAAGAAAATTTTTGAATTGAACATCATTTTATCCTGTTCTAATATGAAAAGTTAAAGGAAATGCTTTATCTATTGGCTTGTTGACTATCTGATAATACAGACGCATGTGATAAAACAAAGATTTCTTGTTGCCAATATAGTGATTGAATTATAAGTGATTATGCACTTGAGCTGTATCTGTTGGAGTTTTTATACTAAGATAATCTTTGGGGAAGTATTTAAGTCTTTGCTCTAAAGAGTCTTCTTTCAGAGGTTTCTATCCTAATCTTTTGTAAATCTTAAAATCAAATTTAGATAGAATTTTTATTACTGTTTCAGTGCAAATGGAGCTCGAAACATCAAACCTTTTGGAACAATTGTAGATGTGTTTAATTTAGAAGATTTTTTATTTTAGTAAGAAGGGTTTTTCCATTTTTCACAAACGAATAGTTTATCTCCGCTAAGCTGATCTTTTCGAGCTGTTAGCTCAAGATTGCCATTTTTTTATTGTGATTAGGGTAAAGGTTCATCTATCTTAGCCTTATTGTCAACCTACTAAAGTGCCTTTTTATCAACAGCCTTGACTCCCACTTCTTGATTCAAGAATATTGATGCAATTTTTATCTGTGTCCAGACGAAATTGGCATTTTGGCTTTACTTTACTTCATCCCACCATACTCTCCTTTTCATTAAACTTCGAATCAGCATTGAATTGTTTCCAGGGCCTATGTAATAGGTTGGCCTGAAGACTGCTAACCTATCTTATCTAACAGTTGATCCATCTAAGATTACTAAGGGATCAAAATCTTGTGGGCAAGGTTAATTACAAATAAAAATTATCTATAGCTTTTTATTTTTTGTTCATAAACACCTTCCTAATGGCTATTTGAGAAAAATGAGATATTTTTGTAGTGTTTTGTTCGATGAGATTGGCGATTTCGTGGTGAAAGCTGTTGTTTTTACTTCTTAGTTCCTTCAACAGCCAGTAATTAGCTATCAGATTACAACAGTTTTTATTTCGATTTATAAAATCGAGAGATTCATCTTATAAAGTGCGTATCCTGTCTTGTTCCCTGTTGTTTTTGTGTTTCATTTTATATCTTGAGATTATGTGAGTGGCAAGCTATTGTTTTTTTGATTTCACCATCAATGATTTCTAAAAATGCATCTTTGTCTTTTTAGCCAGCATGTACTGTTCGAATCTCACAACACTCAATTTAGAATCTTTTTGATCTTTTTGCTTGAAAGTATTTGGCTTGAGAGCAGGGACAATACTGCATTTCTTATTACTGTTCATGATTATGGCGACTTTTTTGTTTTGAGAAGGTTGGCAAGTTAATTATGACTATTCAGACAGTCTTGACATAAATTATTTAAATTATTGATACGTATTGAAGTTATGAGAAGTTGTGGATGCAGCTTTTTCTTAAATGTGAGGGATTTAGAGGAAGCCTCCTAAATGTTTATCACATTTTTCTTTTATCTTGTTATTGTTGATTGGTATGCGGTATAATTTGTTTTGAGAGACAGTTTTGTCGCTCTCATCAATTGTGTCTTTCTGCGTACACTTTTTAATCGCGCTTTTCATCATAACTTTTATTATTTCATCCTTGAATCTTTAACTATGAATTAACTCTGGTCTTGATTACAAGGATCTATAAAGAATGCTTTGATCTTTTCCCAGATTATACCTCTTTGAAGCTATGTGATTATTTTGAATCAGCTCTGAATCTGAAAAAATCATTCGCATACAAGTTCGAGTCAAGATCTACTTTTTCTACTTGTATGGCTTTTTTTTATGTCTGTTTTTATTTTTGGGTTGCGTCATATGACTCCTTGCCGATTTTCTTGAGAAAGAAGATAAGCTTTGATTCTGTTTACATGATAATTTTAACAACACTTTTCTCAATAATTATAAAATTAATACCATGCATGCCAAGCCAATCATAATTACAAAAATTAATTACTGCAAAACTGTTTTAACAGATAAATTTTCTAGGCTTTTTAATCCTTTGATTTTATATTCTAATAATGGTTAATAGGCGACATTAAAAAGAGATATAAATCTGAATGAAATAGTAGGCTACCCATCCTAAATCAAAGAATAAGAATAATGTGCCATCTGCCTATTGCCGTGCATCAAGCCAGCCAAATGCCAAGGGCCCTGCCGCAAACTCTTTTGCATCAAATGTGTGGCGGAATCCATACGCAGGAGCAAAAACGCTTGCCCTAATCGCTGCTCATAGCCTTTTCAAGTAGAAGTTCCCGATGTTACTTTAAGATGTCCTTACAAGCCTGAAGATTGCAATATTTCGATCACGGCCGGATATCAACTGGCAGACCACTTCAAGATCTGTCTATTCATATCGCCAGAGCAACGATAGGCCTAGTCATTGCGAAGAAGCTATAAGTGTCTTTAAGGTCACAAGCTTATTTTTTTGGATGAAGATGCATTCCCGATAATCTACAGGCAGCCTTTATCTATTATAGAATCGAATGAGATATGCTGCCAATGCCATGAGGAGAGGCTTTGCCGTTCAATTTGTCCAAAATGCAGCACAAGAGATAAAATAGTTGGTTACTGTGTGACCTGTCGACCATTCCCATGCTCAAAGACACTTTGTCCGATGGGCCATCGATTAAGGAAAAGTAACAAGGTGGGCAAGAACAGGTACTGTGATATTTGCTAGGTTCCTGCTCAATTAATGAGCAACACGGCCTATGGATACTGCAGGTGCGGATTTGATCTTTGTGTCTCTTGCCACAACAACCTTCCAGAGTTCAACGAACTAATCCCCGTTAAATATAGGGCAAGCGAGTTAATGCGGCTGGCAGTCGAACCGGAAGATGATGGTAATAGTGGTAGCGAATGGAAAGAGTGATTGGCTATATAGTCTCAACCTCTTCATAAAGATCATTGCTGCTTTTGTATTTTTCGCTTGAACTGGATTATCATCTAATTTGGCTAATCTTAGTCTGAAGAATTTTATGGCCGAGCTCGATTTTTCGCTTGATTGTATTCTTATTTTCTGTGGTTTATTGTCTAGCTGGGAAGTTTTACTACATTTTCATCTCATTTTCTACTTTAAAAAATGGATTTTTTGCTGATCTTTACTCCTATTTTTAGCATCTTTTTGCTATTCTAAACGAGGCAGTTCGTCGTCCAAGTTATTAAAAGAATGATATTTGTCAGTAATATAAGAATCTTCCCCGTCTGAGCTGTGGAAATGATCATCACGATCATAGCAGTCAATTGTCCTTACAGTAGGTAGAGCAGCAAATAGTTGCTGACGATAATTTGGCTACTCTGTGACTGGGTTTTGATGCACAATCAGTATTTAAAGTTCAGGCAAGCATGCTAATGCAGTCAATTCTGAGATTTTGTCAAACTTGTTTCCGCCCAAACTTAGAAATGTGACCTGTAAAGAGTGCTGCAGTTTCAGAAGACCTCCACTTAACCTAAATATAAACGGTATACTCATTTTCCGAGAGTTCCAGAGTGATTAGGGATGGTAACTTGGGGAAACCGTCGAGAGAAACCAGTTGACAAGAGTTGATAGTTAGATATTCCAAGCTGGAGCAAGATTAAAGCAGTCTCCGTAGATAGGCGTGAATGTGCGAATGGGTATATCATCAAGGCAAAGTTTTTCCATCCCTTAGCGATTTCCCTCTACTTCTATGCGCTTACGGACTTATAGCTCCACCTGCTACTTCGGCATTTAAATTAGAATTTAAGAGAAGCCCAGATTATAATTACGAATGCCCATCAATTAAAATCATACTTTTTGGAACCTGATAAGCGTCCTTGGGATTGTTATCTGTCAATAAAAAAGTAGATAAATTATCGAAATCAGATTAGACAATCAAAAGATCAAAAAAATTAAAAAAAATGTTGAAATTGAAATTATTTTTTACAGATAAATCCACTAATTTGGCTAGAATTAATAACCAGATTAATTATATAATATATTAATGACTGAAGTTTAAAAATACAAGGAGCATACCCAGTAAGAAATATAAAGGCTACTCTAAGAACCTGTTCCTATACAAACCATCCCTGCCTTAGACCAAGATAAAAAAGATGAATACGAATTATTCTTCTAAGTGTGACGAATGAGATCGTATCAAAGGAAAAATTAATTGGAAGCTTGCTGAAGCAAGGAATAAGATATGAGTAAGGAAGGCCTCATAAGTTATTTAACATTCATGCAATTCGTTCAAGTTTCAAAAGCGAGGTTGTAACATTGGAAGTATTTCTCGGTCCGTTCACACTTTACCTCACCTTTTACAATAGCATATACAAGAATTTTACACATTTTCTCAAGGGAAAAGCAAGCACCTTTGCTACTATATACGAATGCTCAACAAGATAGTATTAGTCTGTGGTCAAATGTACAACTTTTAAGTCAAAAGATTTTCTTGACACACTTGTATTGGTTGTCAAGGAATTCAGTTTTTTGAAAATTGCAGCAGCGCTTGGTGTTGGCCCACAGGTAACAGATCTAATGGGATTTGATTTGATTGCTTATGAGGATTGCATTGAGTTTGCTATGGAGAAATGTGTTCCACTGCCAAAGGTAGATGAGTATACTATCAATATCTTGAAGTAAAAATTGAAGAGACTGCATTTGCTGAAAGTTGTTCACATCGATATAAAACCAGAAAACTTTTGCTTCAGTCCACAACTAAATGAGCCTATTTTTATCGATTTCGGGCTTTCGGAAGTTATTACTTAGAATCCTGGTGAGACAACTCCAACATCATTTATGGGGTCACTCAGTTACTGTTGTCCCTAGATGACAAGACTTTACTATGATTCAATAAGTGGATTGATCGACCTCTACTATAACGATACTGTATGCATGGCTCGTTCTTTCGCGGAGATGTCCAAAGAATATGCCAAAATATAACAAAAGATCAATTTTCTGAAAGGCGATAACGAATAGATGGAATCAGACTCTTAAGATGAAGTTGAGACGTTTCCCTCAGGTGTTCATTTTGGAAAAGTTATGCAAAGCTTCACATTTTTAAAGATTAAAAGCTTTATTTACTCCTCAAAGCCAATTGAGTAATGGTATAAGCTGCATGAACCAATTATAATCAAAAATAAAGATAATTTAGTGGAATTTATAACAAACCTACCCTACAATTACTATCTTTAGACCCTCTGCTTACATTTGCTTTCGTATAATAAATTCGATAAATTCATCTCATTCGAGCTAATCCAGCGCTTCAAACTCAATCTTTGCTATAGTGAATAATTTGCTATTGAGCCAGCTGCTTCCAAAGACGAATAAGGCTAAGACCAAAGTGGTAGAGTCTTTGGACCTTAGCTTATAGTCGAAAGAATGAGATAATTAAAAAATGGTCTGAATATTTAAGCCATAAATCTATCAAAGAAATAGTTACAGACTAGCTTAAACTTGGTAGCTTTCTTATAGAATCCAGCTTTGAAGGTATAAAAATAGTTTTATTTTCGAAAATTCACCTAATTTTCAGATTTAAGAGGAGTCCATTTCAGTGGAAAAGACAGAAAGAATAAGATGAAGATCATTTGTCATATGCTTGACTATTTAAACACTCCCAATCTCAAGTAAAAAGGGCTAGTAAATCAACTGGCCATTGCTGGAGCCACATTTTGTAATATTTCTTGACTCATCCTTCATCATATTATCTGTAAGTCATCCCTCCTTGGTTCACAATTTAGCCATCATTTAATTCTACCCACTATAGTAATTGGTCGAAGTGATAAGGCGAATCGGTAAGTTATAAATGGCAAACCATATTCATAAAGCCTAGTTAATCTATCTAAGTTCCATGTCAATTGTTTGGATTAAATTTCGTATCTTATCGAGGTACCCTGAGCTTTAATTCAAATAAACTGTAACATAAGTGGTAATAGCTTAATTACTAAAGGTCAAACCTTTCATTCCATAAAAGGTTCATGACATTATAATCTTCCTTTTCACTTCTAACATTTTTACCCAATATATCTCAAGCTACTTCCCTTATGTAGGTGAAGCCTTACAATAAGTGAAGAAGACCTTTTCCCACGATACTTATCTTCATATAAAGCTTTCAGTACTCGGGGAGTTCATTAAATCTAAGCATATGAATATTAATAATTTTGAAAGGATTTACCATGAGAACGTAAGTTAGAAAAACAATCTAAAAGTTAAGTATGTATTTAATACTTATGATTTTTAAATTGCGCTTCACGCTCATTATAATCATAACAAACACATTTACAAAAAGACATCAAAAAGTATTCGTAAAATACTTCAAGGCACAAATTTAATCAGATACTTTGTGCGTCGATACCAATATATCGACGATGAGGGTAAGGATTTTTAATATTAATTCATTAAATAGCTTTTGCAATCGCTAAATCCAAAGTCAATTTGCTACAGTAAATTCAAATAAATTATCATTTTTAGTCACCTGAGATATTTGCAAAAGATTAAAGGCAAAAGCCTTTAGGTTATAAAGTTAATCAAATAAAAAGTTAGCTTTTAGCTCATTATGAGCATCTAATTCACTAAGCAAAAGTATTCAAAAGATTTCATGGCCATATTTGAAAATTATTACATTCTTCTTACCATTTTCTATTATGCTAATAAACCTTTAGATCCAGAAGCAATTGAAAAGATAAGGATAATGGCATATCGTATTAAAAGCTAATACGAGGCTTCAATCTAATAAGATTATCTCAATTCTAGCTATATGAATGTGTTAAAATCGCTTAAACTATATATGGCCGCCACGGAACAACATACCCAAAATATAAATTTATCTTGTATTGCAATAAGCCAAATGTTAAAAATAGATCCAATCCACGGCTAAATATTTTAAAGATAGATTATAGTTTATATTAACAGCGTATTGGGTATGCTGCAGAATTCAAAAATCAAGGATACAACTTAATACTATACTTTTGTTTATCATGTATTATGTAAGCTGAAAGATAAAATACTACTTAATACAATTTTACCAGATATCACTATCTATGAAATCATCACATTCTTTTTGGTATGGAATAGACGTTATGAAAATTTATTTCATTTTCATTTGGGCGTTTTGAAGGCTTTGCAAGATAATTTTCAGGTTTATTATGTGAATAGATATATCAATTAAGTTTACAAATTTGTGTTAAGGAATCGTTAAAAATGCCCTCAAATTCTAGCTAGGATCAAAGGAATGCACAGAAGACTGATTAAATAATGTTAAAAATATACTGCAAGTTGCGTTATAGTGATGATACTTCAGTTTAATACTAAAAAGGATGCTGCATCGGAGAGACTTTTGCGATTTGTGATTGAAAAAATTCCTCATATTAAGAGTAATGCAGGAATATTACTTCACATTATCTTATATCGTTATTTGATTGTGATAAATACATTTGACAAATAATTTCCGCCTGATTTTCACGAAAAAAGGTATGTATATATACTGGAAAAACTAAAAAAAAATAGTGATAGAAAAGTTATATTTTTGTATAGAAAGGCCAACAAACTGAAACACGATCAATGTAGAAAAGCTTTTCCTTTTAAAAGGACTATAATGATTAAAGATTATCGAAAAAATAACAAGTATCATAATCTTTTTAACAAATTACTTCAAGAAATATAAAAAAATCTAGATGGCCTTTCTCAAAATAAATGATCTTATTATTAATAGACCTAATATTGATAATAATTATATTAAAGTATCAGCCCGTGGTGTTAGATGATCGATTATTGCTTCCTTTTTTCAGTTAGTGGACTTAGATTTCAAGCATTAAAATTTTCTTCTTTTTAATTTCAAGTTATTGCTCATACCAACGATTTTCTTTGACGATATCTTGAACTAATTCATATTTTCCCTTTACTGGCCTGTATTGCTGATTCTATTGGCTTCTATTTTATTCTTATTGGCTTTTATTGATGTTAAAAATTATGTTTTCTAACTCAATGATCGCAAGTTTCCTTTTCGCATTCTCTTATCTTTACCTAACCAGCTTTTCTTATGTTTGTTTGAGTAAGACTTAAATTCCAGCCATGATTGAGTTCTTTTACTTCAGTTCCTTGTTTTCGGTTTGTAATTATCTTATCTTTTTGTCCTTCTCAACTATTATACTTTTTAGCCGATTTATTTATTTTTATGAGTTTTTATGATAGTTATCTTTGTTGATTGTTTTAGTCTTTTAAAGAGTTTTTTTCTTTCGCTACTCTTCTGATTTTTTCATCTCTTTAACGGTTTGGTATATCCTGAGTTCTTTGGAATAGATCTTGATTTCATCAAAGGAAACTCCATAAAACATCTGAAGAACACTTGCTGATGAAGAAATAAGTATGTCTTGGTAGGCCTTAATCACTTCTAGAAACACTCCTTAAATTTAGATTTAGGTTGAGTCCACTTCAATCTCTATGATTGTTTGGGGGTTAATATCTTCGCAAATTTTAAGAGCTAAGGCATGCTTGTTTTGATCTCTTTGGCATTCGATCACCTTGTACTGGTACCACATCAAGAAATAATTATGAAATGATAAGTTGTACTTATTAATAAATTGAATTGCCTACTCTTTCATAATCCTATCTAATAATTTAAATAAAATTAATGCCTTAATTTGCAAAGGATAGCATGGGGATACTAAACCATGCTTATTCCATATCAAAAATAGTTTTTTCCCTATATTTTTATACCCAATGTGTGAATATGCACAAAATTTATTCTTTTATAAAATTACCTACAAAAATACGCAAGGAATAGCATAACTGCTTCATTTTGTAGAAAATAATTTTATGAATAGATTATAATGTAAGAGCTTTTCGAGATTCTCACTCATAAATTCACGCTCATTAATAATAAATAAACCCTCCTAACAAATGCTTAAAAAGACGTGCTTTTGGACGAACTTCTCATCGAAAAGAAAAAGGAAGCCTTAAGAATTTTGGTCGAAACAAGATTGCAGCAATCATTGGATAGCAAGCGAATCACAAACAACGAATAATTGATGTACCTTGCAGAGCACGTAGGCATATTCTCGAAAGGACTCACAAAATCATGAGCATACATGACCCAGATCTTCCCCTTACTCTCAAGGACGACCCGATTTCATCTGTCGTTGAACTTTTGTCAATTTCTTCACACGCCAGAATTGCACCCTCAGAGCACAGGAAATTTTAAACATTCATAAAAAGAAACTATGCCCTAAGGTACATTTGCTTTGAAATAGGGATTATTAGCAACAACTTTTTTCAGTTGGCTTGTGGAATGGGCCAGAAAACAATTTCATGAGTTTCTGAAGACTACTATCCACAGCCTCTATGTGGATAGTAGGCATGTGCGGCCTCACCAGTCCCAAAATAAAGAATAAAATGAAAAATAATAAAAATAGCCTGATTCTAATTGTCTTGTTGTCAAAAAGAAACCTCAAATTCCAGGACATAGAAGCATTCTTTCGTCTTCTTATCGGTAGAAGAGAGCAATGGTTACTCTTGAGCTTGATTAGAGAAAAGCAGATAAAATTAGAATGAAATCGCAATCCCCCTCATAGAAATCATTCAAAATGGGTCTTTCGAATCATTAGAAATTAGTAAAACTTGCCGATAAACAAATAGATTTTCTACTCTGCCTATGCCGAATAAATCCAGACCTTATACAAGAGCATATAAGGTTGTGTTCCCGATTTAGACATGGCCTATGCAAGAAGGTTGAGAAAGGGTGGAAGAAGAAACGAGGCTAAGAGAAGGGTCAAATAAATAGCTAAAAATATAGAAAACATATGAACCATATCAAAGAGAACATTGAAAAATACTATAAGTACTATTGGAGTTTTCATAAGCCAGTCGGAAAGAGAGTAAAAAAGGAAAGAAGAGCAACCTTAGATATGGAAACATTGTAAAAATCTGAGAGCCCAAGTAAGACATCACAAGGCAATAGGAGCATCTCAACAGAAAAGATGATCGACGAAAGAAGAAAAAATATAATTTCTTCCCTTTCTAAAAAGCATCGTTATGCTTAATTGCAAGAGTAGTAAAATGCTCAATCAAACTTACTTCCTAATCACGAGCGTTATAAGATTCCTATAAAATCAAAGAATGAGCTATAAATAAATAGCAAATCATTCTAACTTTCATTTTCTAGCTCCAGAAACAACCAATAATCAAAGTTATTAGTACTCAATGCTGGCTATGCCTCAGCTTAACTTGAAATAATTCAATAAAAAGCCCAAAAAATCAAAGCGAAAGTTGGCAAGCATCATAATTTGCATCATAAAAAATCACCGCATAAGCAAAAGCATTCTAAGTCTATAAACGTAGCCGAAGAATAAACCATATAAATTGCTTACAGTAGCCTGCCAGTGACTATCGATGTGGCTCCATCTTCTCATATTCGCCTACCCAAGATTCGAAGATTAAAATGATCATTTTTAATTAAGTAAATTTTTATCTTATCAACCCTTCAAATTGATAATCATTTATAAGAGATGGCTAAGCACCACCCAGATCTAATCATGTGCAGAAAGCAGTGGGGAGTGGCGATCGGCAGACTTTGCGAGAAATGCTAAGGAAAGTGTGTTATCTGTGACTCTTACGTCCGCCTTACTACACTAGTAAGGATCTGCGATGAATGCAACTATGGAACCAACCATAATCGATGCTTAATATGCAACGGGCCAGGAGTCTCCGATGCATTCTACTGTAGATAATGTGTCCAGCAAGAAAAGGATAGGGATGGTTGCCCGAAGATTATAAACTTAGGCTCTGTTCGAGTGGATCAATTTTATGAGAGGAAAAAATATGGATTTGGAAAACGAGCAGGATGATGATTAATATGATGTGGATAGGTTTATTTATCATGCTTAGAGCTAGTTTAATATAAATTAACTTTATTGGACCCTATCTAGCATGGATTAACTTTTGCTTTTTACCAAGCTTTTTTGCTATTTGATCATTTTGTTGTCCCATCATACATAACAATTTTTATTCTCTAAAAGTTTGCCGGGGATTAATTATATATTTATAAGTGGATGAGCTTTATCTCAGATCCTGGGTAACTCCAAGCTGGGCTCTTCACGCTTTATGAGGCTCGTTACGGAGCGCAGACATCCCTAAATATCAACTTCATTCCCGATTTATTGCAGTACATAAAGCAGAAGTTGACATCGTAGGAGTTAATCAGACTTGAAGATTATCATTTGCAGAACTATCTTATGTAGCTTTCAATCAGCTATAAATAGTAAAAAACTCTCCAAGCCCTTACAGACAAGATCCTAGCTCACATCCGAAGCAACAATAACTTTTGGTATCGCCATAACAACCAATAGCAGTTGGATGAATAGCAACAACAGAAGCATCATGCCATTGTTTGCTATCATAAAGACCTTGAGTAACTCAAAAATGTATTTTCTAACATAGATAACCATTCTACTTTCAAACCGTCTTACCAACGCAAGACTACCGAAGCTTATACATTTCAACTTTTGCATAATACTTCAGAGCCATATTTTGGCACGCGACAACCTCTCAATCATTTGGCTTACATACCATTGTTCCTCATCTAAAAGATGTCATTAACCAAAAGATAAATTTCCCTGGAGCAGCAAGAGGCATAAAATAAATTGCCACAATAATAACCCCGTCAAAAGGGTAGCTAAATAGTAGGGGAAAAGCGAGTTGAATACGAAAATTAGAGAAAAATGATGCAGGAATGCATAGTTTTTTTATTGAGCAATAAGACAAGAAATGTATCAACGACCAAATAATCTCCAAAGGAAATTTCAGAAGATGCTGAGTAATAACTTGAAAAAAGTTCTAGCTAAAGTGAAGACCATTAATCAATCTCACAATAGTAGACTATTTTGGATTAATTCTTAAGATTTGTCTAGAATTAATATCCCTGCCAAAATTTCCTAACAGTCATCATATGGAACTCTTGACTCTAAATCTCATCAACTCTTGCAAAAAAGCCTATACGATTTTTCTTCAGCCTGAACTTTTAGCTTAGCTGGAGCCTAATGAAAAAGAATCAAATACAAGTAGATAACAAAATCTTTCAAGCCTAAAATCAGTATCTCTAGATGCACAGGCACAATAGATCCTATCAATGATTTCTTAGAAACACTTAACTGAAGTTGAGATTGAAATCTTAAGTATCACGTTTTTAAAGAATTGGGTTAGGACTCTCAAAGCCATCACAATTTAGATGAGAAAGCGCTAATAAGCATCCCTGCAGATGAATGGATGGCTTAATAGCACCGAGGAGATCGCAAGGGTCAAGTCAGCCTATCAACAAATGCTTGACAATCCTTAATTCGTCGAGCTAACGAAATATAGGGCCATGGGATCTGGTATTCCGTGGAAATAAGATGACTACTTAAAGTTTTTAAAAGGCCTAAACGAGTTCTTGAACATCCCCACCAACAATAAAAAGATAGCATCTTCAATGGGGTAAGGTTATGAGCCTAATCATGTAAAACACGTAAAGGGCGTTTATTTGACAGTTATGAAGGAAAGAATGGATAAGGGATAGTGTGGGGGGGAAACGTGGGAAATCATTGAGCAAATCAGACTTTATAGAGAAAGATATCAGTAATTTTTCAATGAGGTGGTTTGAAAAAGGAAAAAAGATTAAAAAACGGAAGCCAAAGCGTAAGCGACGGAACAGTGCCTCTTAGGATTGCGAGTAATAGCCTGATTCTGAATATTGATGCATTAAAATTTATTGTGCCTCGAATCTTCTTTAGCTTATATAGTGGAAAATAAGTACCGGTTCATAATTAAATATCTTGCATGAGCAGCAACTTGCCGGTTTATAAAATCATCCATGATGGCTAAGCCACAACCACATTATACAATGTTCTCACCCATGATGAGGTAAACAAGGTTCCTGAGGGTCTTCGGGCTACTTTCCTTGCAGAGGGTGAGGCAACACATGCTGATGGAGATAAGAAGACAATCTACATCACTCCACATAAGGCATCAACACCATTATCTCCTCTGACGTCTCCATTAATTTTTCACTTGGAAGCAGTGAAGACCCGAATACTTAGGGCTTGCTACTGATTTCCTTTCTTCTCCTTATAAGTTCTGGAGAAAGTCCAAACCCTACACTCCTCCAACTGTCTCAATCGTCAGCAAAACTCCCTATTACCAAAGACTGGTTAGCCTTGCTGAGGCAAGAAATAGAACCCGGAGTGGGGCAATGGAAGAGGAGACGTTGAGGGATCCCCTCAATTCTTCAGAAAAATTGCTGAGGATTTTGCAAAGGAATATGACCTTGAGATCAAAGTGATTGCAGGAGATGATTTGCTTAAATAAGGATTCAGACTCATGCATGCTGTTGGCCGTGCAAGTGATAAGGAGCCTGTTTTCGTTAACATCGCCTATCGTGGAAACCCAGATTCACAAGACTGGACTGCATATGTTGGAAAGGGTGTCTGCTTCGATACTGGAGGACTCAATATCAAGCCAGGTAATTTTGGCCTTATTTAGCTTCTGGTATGTTGGGAATGTTCTTGGATAAGCTGGGAGCCATGACTGTGCTTTCTGCCTTTCAATCCGTTGTCAGGGAAAAGGCCAGAATCAACTTGACTGCACTATCGGCCTCGTTGAGAACTTTATCAACGAAAACAACTACAGACCTTCTGACATTATTACAAGTCGCAAGGGACTGACCGTTGAAATCGGAAACACTGATGCTGAGGGACGCTTGGTCTTGGCTGACTGCATGAATTGGGTTCAGGAGAATTTCAATGTTAAGGTGTTGATTGAGCTATCAACTCTTACTGGAGCTATGATCACCTGCTTGGGAAGTGACGCTACCGGACTTTTCAGTAATGATGAGGGCCTTGTTCATGATCTGAAGGCTGTTGGAGAAAAGATCCATGAACGCTCTTGGCATCTTCCTGTCAACAAATATCATAAAGATATTATTACCCCCAAATACTGCGACCTCACCAACCACTCAGGAAAAGCCGAAGCTGGAGCCAGTCAAGCTGCTGCCTTCTTGAAGGAGTTTGTTGAGCCAGGTGTTAAATGGGCTCATTTGGACATCGCTGGAACATCTATGGTCAACAATGAAGCCACCGGATGGGGATCCCGCCTATTGTCGAGTATGCTTGTGAAGCTAGCATCAGGGAGAAAGAGCATGGAAAAGATCATTCTTAACATCATGGCATGGACATGGCATGGACATGGGCATGGACATGGACATGGACATGGGCATAAGCATCATTGATCATCTATATGAGAAAATTATTTGAAAATAATATTGCTTCTTTTTCCTTTAAGTATTCCTTCATTTATATTTGATTGATCTTTCTATTCAGAAGAATCAATAAATTATAATCCTAAGTTATTACAAAATCAAGATGCCAATCAGCTTATTCAATTCTCTTATCTTTGCTCTTAAATTTTCATTTTTTATTAAGGGAATCCTATATTTCTTCAGACTCGTTTGAATTACCCTCGTCATCGCTATCCCCTGCTTGCCCACTCTCATCTTATTCATCCTAAATTAATATCGATATACCACGTCTTAGCTGCTTTATGATTCTTCGATGCTGTTTCCTTGTCTATCAATACCGTCCAGCATTTATAAATCAGCACCAAGCCCCTTATAAACTTTTTCTCGATATTATGCCTCTTGAGCTATCGGATTCCCTTGGAGTTTGATCTTAGCCAAACGGGTACGCTTCAAATATCGAGTCCAGCTAAAATCTTTGATAAGATTGAAGTCCAAAGAGAGTTAGTATAATCGTGGAAATTTAGCCAATGGTTCAAGATGCTAGCTTTCAAGGCTAAATTGCATTTAAATTACTTATTGTAGCTGAGTTCGAGGTTTGAGAGGTTCCCAAGGCAGGGAAATAGATGAGAGAACTCAGCTGGCAGTTGCATAGTGAAAGGTGTTCTAATCTTTGACATTTTTCAACAAATGTGGAGATCTTTTGAGTGAATAAGACCAAGTTGATCTCATCCAAGCAAAGCTACTACAGTTTGTAGGCGACTCCATGTTCCTTTATACGTTGGGAAACTTTTTGAAATGAAGTTGGCTCCATATTCTATATATAATAACAGGAATTGATGAGATAAATCATTGAATGTATTGGATAGTTTCAACCCAGGAGCGTTTTCCCTCAAGAGGCAATCCATAATGGACGTACGGAATGGTGATGTCAGTGTCATAGTCATGCCAACGAGTCAAGAATTCTCCTTTCTAGATGTAGCCGATTCCTCCCAATATGGATGGATCCTCGAAGTAAATGTAGCGATCGTCAGATCCAATGGCAACAACATAGTGTCCGTCTTCCCAAAGATCTTCCCAATCTGCGTCCTACTCGTCATCGTCTCTCCAGGCCTGTATCAGCACAATAACTGGAATTTTTCGATTTAAATAATCCTAAAGATCTTTAATGGTCATATTGAAGTGATGGTCGCCTTTAAGTCCGAACTCTCTTGCCACACGTAGCATTTCATGAATATTTGTCCCATCATCTTAAGTAGCTTTAGTCATCTCCTAAAGTATGAATTATATTTCTTAAATTCCATAGTACATTAGAACTGCCTGCAGACTAGATGGGCCACATGTATAGTAGGTAGCTTGTCTTACATCTGGTACGTTAATCAGATTAATTATTTTTGTCTTCGTCACCAACTGAAGTGTTGTAAAACTCTGATGAGGGTCGAGTTTACAAAATCAGGGTCAATAATGGCGCCAGCGTAATTTGGAACTTTTCCGAGCCTTTCCGCTAATACCACTTGTAAGACAAACAAAATTACAAACAAGTAATGAAGCTTCATCTTTCAATAAAATTATAACAGTTTAGATTAAACAACTACTTAATTTAGGTTCAAAAATGACGACTTCCTATTTTTCTGGAATTACCTGTAATTCAACTAGAGGCCATATTAATAATCTTTAGAGCCTTGATTATTAATTAGATTTTAATTTTTAATTTACTGTTCAGAATTATTATATCATCATATAAGGTCCTCAAGAAACTTAAAAGATAAAAGGAAAAACAAAATGTCTTATTTTGCTTAGTTTTTGAAGATAAATTGATTAGTAAGTATTATAAATGTACAGAATTCATAAGAGATATAAAATCAGAGTATAAATCCAATCTTTTGAAAATCCTCAATCGTCACTGCAATCACTGTTTTGGTGAGATTTGAATAGTTTATTAATTTTTTACGAGTCAAGCATTCCATGCATTCTAATTCTCTCATCATCGTATATCTTTATGGCATTTATCATCTTTTTCTTGTCAACTGTCGCATTTTTCGAAAATTCCAAAAAGGTATTTTCTTCATCTTCATTGTCGTAATATTCGTTTTAGGTGTTTAGGTCGCTTTAGAGCTATTACATACGGAGATAGTGTTTGCCAATAGTCTTTCTTTAGGGTTGGCTTTGGCGTAATTAGAAATTATCGATGATTTTTTCAAGTTTCTTTCTTTATTTTTTCTAAAAACTTAGCTGAGCCGTGAGATACTTGATCTCTGAAAGCATTTAGAAAAGACTTTATTTCATTTTTTGTTATCTCTTCTTACATTTTGTTATTTACTTCTACTGTAAATGATTCTTAACCTTTAATTCTTTAATTTCATTTGTGACTGCTCAAGCCTAGCAACGATTTTGAATGCATCGCTTTATCCTGAACTCATCTTGAGAGTTTAACTCAATATTTCCTTTTTGTTGAAATTCGCTTTAGCTTGTTTCTCAGGCATTTACGTAAGTTCGTCTAAGTAGTTGGTAAGATTGCTTAAAAAGGAATCTTGGGTGGGTTCAGGCTAATTTTTAAATGAGTTAATCATGATTTTGCTGGATTGGCTCATATTGACAGAATTGACAGAATTTTTAGATCCAGATGTCCATTTATTGATAGGAATGGTACTATATTTTGGAGTAATTTGCTTCTGCAAAAAGTCACCCTCTCCTGCAAACTTCGATTTGCATAGGGTTTATCTTTATTATCTTGTTTTCTCTTTCCTTTACATATCCTTTGCGGAACAATCGATCACAATTTATGCATAAGATTTTCTTCTCGAATGAATAATTTCATTCTTGGTTATCGGAACAGACTATCTTTCATTTTTATTGACAAGTTCTCGTATGTAGGAGTTTGCTTATAGAGGGATTTGCTCCAAGATCTATTCGTATATGTTTCCTGTGGAATTACGCTTCATCTTTTTGTGCTGCTCTCCATTGGAGCCCTTAGTTGATTGAGGTCTACCGAGACCTAGGTAAAATTGGGAGGTACGAGCATATGCGAGCGATTTTGGGGATTTGATTTGCTCCATCTTATTATTATATTTATTTGAATTAAATGTATGTGTGCCTTGACCTATAGATATATAAATTATATGCTAATATTAATATGGTTGAATTTAATAAGAAAGAAGAGAAAATAGCTCAATATTGTTTGAAACAACAAAAGGATGATTTTTGTTTACCTAAACATCCAAGACTACAATAAAACTGCTCATAGCTACTTCAATAGCATGGATAATTAATTTTCTTTGCCTTTTATTGTTGCTAGAGTACTATTTAGCATTAATATTCTATGAAACACATATTTTTTAAATGCAATAGAATTTGACTAAAAAAGAATTGAGGCAAATAGGAAGCTAAATTGATTAGCAAATAAGTAAAATTGACAAATTACTGTCGATGCTATCCTAGAGTCAATTAAGAGCTTAACCAACTCCATGCAAATACCGATAAAAGAGATCTAAAAAGCATGGAGCGATGCGGATTGAACTAAGGCACTCAGCAGCTAAATTAAACCTGCTAATAAACTGACTACAATAATTCTGGCATAGACATGAGCTATAATTCGAATACATATGGGACAGGGAATGCGAAGATATCCTGCTGGATGACTACAACCGTTACGATAGCTAATACGTCAATGAGATCAATCCAATCTTGCCAAAACGGATGACGGTGTCGACTAAAAGCAACTGGATCAATAGCTATCTTGATGAGAGCGATTCTAGGGTTATCGTTTAGGTTGATGACGGGCAGAAAGTTATTACAAACATCGAAAAAGGCTACTTCAAATGCATATAACTGAATGCAAAAATTAAGAAGCCTAAGAAAGTAGCATAGAAAGCCAATAAATTTACAAACTGCCTTCAATTTTGGTCTAATTTCCAAGACATTTAAAAGGGTATCAGCTAAGCCAAAAAGTCGGATCTAAAAATGTCATCTATGAGATGACAGTCTAGAAGAGAAGTAGAATTCTAATTTAATGCGAAATTAAAAGCTTGACCTTATAAGGTTGCTGGTTATTAAATTTTAAGGGTACTAAGATTATGAGATTATCTGGGGAACATATACCAAATAGTCAATCTTCGAATCTCTGATTGTTGAGCCAGGAAAATACATCTTAATGCCCCTACCTGGCACAGAAAAAGTGAATCTTTACCTTGAAGATTCATCATCATTGACTCTTAAAAAGGATTTTGAGCATCCTCTAAAATCCTTTAACCTTCTAAAAAAGACCTTCGAATAATGTCGTTATGTTTCAAAGCTCAACCGAACTCTCTCAGTAAACTCCGATTAGGAAGGCATTAAGAAGTAATTTATGCGTAGCTGCTATATGAACTTCGGAATAGTACTCTAAATTTACTAAAATATTTATGAGTATTAAGCAAAGTTTATGAACAGAGAAAACATCAAATAAGATATTAATTACTTTTTGAAGAGATTTATACAGTAGACCAGATTTAAAACAGATATTACCAGGATAAAAGATCATTAAGTTTTATGTCATAACTTAAAAACCGGCCAATCTGTATATCCCCAACAAAAAGTAAGGATTTTTTTATTTAGAGTGCTAATGGGAAACAGGGAATGCAAAATCATGTCTACCACGCAGTATTTAAATGATATTGATTATTTTTCTTTATTTTTATGTATTAAACACGATATGATATGACAATGTAAACAAATCAATACTCATACTCATTTATGGCCTTCTGCTTTCCCTCAAGCTATCTACGCCGCAAATCACCTTCTTTTGGACATCTGCCCACTTCTATGATGCATTTATCTTTGACTATCGTTATCTCTATTTGGAAATCATCAAAGGAGTCTTTTTACTACTTTTGTTTCTCATTGGGGTTGTTTGATTTAGATATTTGCAGTCGTGATTAATTTTCAATTATCTTCTACAATTACTCAAGCTACTTTTGCTCAAATTCGGCCACTCTGCTCTTCTACAGCTGCTTTATCAGTTTTGAGGGTGATTATTTTTATGAAAAAGGCAATATTTGACTGATGATGCAAGACATTGGCTCAACTGCATATGCTCCAATAGCTTTCTTCAATATATCACTCACGACTTCAAAGCAGATCATATATTCCTCAGCTTTTTTATTATTCTGAACAAGTTTTTTCGAAATCTGATACCTAAAGTCAATTTTTGCGTTCAAATTGATTTTATCATCTTTTTTACTGGTTTAAGGTGACATGTTTGCTATCTTTTAGTGATTTTTATCAATCAGTAGTTCATAAAATGACTATAGGCACTTCACAGTTATCCTTCTTGATCTCTTGAACTCAAAGAGTAATAATGCCATCTATACTGTTAGTTTGAATGCGATTGTTGGATGTCTTCATACAGAAGCTTCAAGCGGTTCTAAGATGCCTCTAGGATACTCAAATCCTTTTAAAAGTAGCTGGGGATGTTTAAAGTCCTTAAAAAATGTTAAAAATTCGCAGATCTTTCGTATGCTTAACTTACAAACTTCAACAAATTGCATATTTTGAGGCGTATTTTTAATATAGATGATCTCATAGTTCTAGAAAAGAGCGTCTTCACTATAGTTTCTTTAACTCATGTCCTAAAGAACCTCATCGCTAAACGGCAAAAGAGGATTTTCTTCAAACTAAGTAACTGGAAGAGGAGAACGCATGAATTAATTTTATTATTCGAGCGCCCTTATTGGAGTTTGGAGATCCATATTTTCTCTTTGGTCATACTCCTATAGAATGGATCAGTGTCAAGCTTATCACTAAGTTATGAGCTGCCTATAGCTTATGACCTTGGTCTTAAAATTTACTTTGATCTCTCCTATTTTACTTCTATCTTTCTTGCATCGATTCTTGCAAGTAGATTGTTTAAGAATGCCTTAGTATTTTGCATTTCCTTTATTTTGCTTTTCTCAACCTTGTGGATGGTTGTTCCGAGCAACTTTCCATACATACCTAAAAACTATCTGTTATTAATTTCAGCTAAAAGTTTCAATATACTCTTATATCGGTTGAGCTCAGTGAACTGGAGCATTTCCTTCTTTTTGAGCCCAATTGATCGAAACTTGATTTTGTTTGTATTTGGCGGGAGCATTTGGAAGGGAGGAATAGGTAGAGAAGGCCATTTAGTAAGGATTTCTTGAACCAGCTGGGAGGCCCACTCTACTGGTGTGAATCTTTTCAGCAGGTTATTGATTGGCGTGATAAAGCAGGCTGCTTGCAACTGCTGGTAATAATAAATTGTGCATATCTTTAGAAGCATTAAACCTCCTCAGCCAGCAGATCTGGATTTCTGGACATAAGTTATAAAAGCTGGTAATCGCTTGTTTGAACTGGAAGAGCGATTTGGTAGTCTATAGAAAGAAGCCAACGGAAAATGATCGGGGTGGTTCTAGTAAAGGAATGATAAGTTGTTCAATATGAAGGCTTTTAGATCGATAGTTCCTTTATTGTAGTATTTACTGATAATTCATAGAATTTTTTGACGAACTCAGCCTATCTAATGCTCAGCTCAGTGATTATCTAAAATAGGTAACACAAAGTTGTCAATCTTTCCTATTAGCTTTAGCAAAACTCTGGCTCGTAGCATAGGCATATCCTATTTTTCTACTAATAACCTAATTTGCCCCAAAAGCACGCAACAATCACTTTTATTAGATTTTTGGCTGCAAGCTTGATCCTCTTCGGTTGTTGCTTTACTGTGTCAGGCTCAAATTTCTCAAAGGCTCTTTGGAGGTAGTGGTTTATGGATAGAAGCTAAAGGATTTCTCTGCAATATATCGATTTGTGGAGATACTCAAGCAATTTCCATAATTGATTAGCTCGACATAAGGATTGGGAAACTTTGTTTCAATTTATTTGTTAAAGATTAAGGAAAAATTGGGATGAATTTTTCGAAGAAGTAAGTCCAACACTTTGTCGTTAGGAGACCTCATTAACAGTGCATACCCTTATTGTTCAAGCCATCGATTGCTTTCAAATTTTCAATAATGATGCATCCGATATCGCACACCTCTTGATTTTAGCTCAAGACGGCCAAGCCGAGACAGTTCATGAATGAGATTTAGCTGTTCAATTATTCACTTATTAGCTGGTTGACAAGCGGCATGTGCTGCACCACTAACTTATAAAAGCCAATGATCGGCACATATCCGTTATTGTTTGTTCCTTATACTATTACCTTCTTAAAATATTTACAATTGTTCACAGCAACCGAGGCCTTCCTGGACAGGAATGTTAAAAACTTTCGTTGATGCGAGTAGGAAAAACTCTAGCAGGTTATAGCTCTGCTAAAGCTATTTATTGACTGAAAAAGTGGCAGTGTCGATATATGTCCTTTTCTCTTTCTTGGTGATTTTATTTCCAATTTTGGGCAGAAGTGGTCAAATAAAAACTCCACGATGCTTTGGACAAGTTCGAGGTTTATATTATGCGGGTCGATAGGTTCTTAGAAATTGATTTCTTGCATGATCTATGTCTCAGAAACGCTACTTCTTTAATTATCCTCCAATTTTCGTTTGAGCTTATATGCGCAATTTTTCGGATACGCATGAGCGCCTCGCTTGCATAGCCCTTCGACTTTAGAATGCTCTTGAGCAATTGACCGATCAGATACCCATTTTCGAAATACAGTTGATCGTTATAACTTATCTCGCATTTGTCATTCACAATCACTTCACCCTGAATAAGTGAAAGCTCCTTTAGCCATCTCACGATCGGTAAACTTAGCTCCAGAGGCATTATAACTATATTAATATTATAGCTGTCTAATAAACAACCAATTTCATCAATATTATTAAAGAACATTTATAAGCAAGTAAACAGAGAATAAAATCAGCTTTAATTTTCGTTAATAATAATAAAATGTCAAAAAAGACCGATAAGGCAACAAAATCCCCTTAAAAAGGTAAGCAAGGAGGATTTCCACTGTGTGTCAATAATAAGGAAGCCCGCATGGTATGCCTATCATAAAACTGCGAAGAGTATCCATTCTTTTGCTCTAACTGTGAGGATTCGTCCTGTGAGATAGCCCATCAACATGATGATGATCGACTAGTGTCCGTAAGCTATAAGGAATTCACCAAAAGAGTCCTGAGAGAGCGTAAGCCTTGCGATGCTCTTGGGGATGCCATTTCATCGTACCGCAAGATGCTTGAAAAGCTAAGGAAAATGTTAGTGAATTTATTTAAAAAGAACTCCAAAGCCTAGAGGATATCTAGCCAAATCTGCAGAGGTCGAGCCTGAGGACTCATAGATCATCTAAAAATTAAAGAATCAGAAGTTCAAGTAGCTGACAGGGGCCCAGCTTGACCAACTTTGGACTAATTGTGCAGAAGATCCAGAAAAAAAGAAATCTGAAGAGGAGACTGCAGAGTTCATGAAGATCAAAGAGGAAGAAGTAAAGGGAATTAGTGAGCACTTCGAACACCTTAACAAGCTTGGAGTCGATAATATTCCGTAAGAAAAAGAATAAAAACCTGCCTCGAAGCCTGCTCCTGCCAAGACTGATTCTAACTCTCCAAGCCTAAAGCTGAAACTAAAAAATGATCTCCACCCATCACCAATCACAATATTAAATCTAATAAATAAATCCATCAATTATCAACCCTCATTAACCATTTTTTCACCTGTATTTTTCGCTCCTCCTCCATTTTTAGGTAAAGGCTTTGCTGATGCAACAACATTTTCCGCATCTTTTCTGTACATTGTATAATTTCGTCCTTGAAACTCAGGATGTTCTATCTTAATACTTGAGATGTATCGGTATATGGACGATAGACTCCTGTCGATATTTTTCTCCAGCAAGAAATTTCTCATTTAATCCAAAGATTGCATTTTACCCTATTTGACCAACCCAAACAGCATCTTTTTGATTTATCTTACTCCGTCTCCATGCATCTTCATGTTGGGTGTAACTGGACCTAGCTATCTCTGGGGACTTACGGCCATGATTCTACTGTGGAGGGTTAATGTGGTAGTATTATTCCTCGTTTGGCTGATAGTTATAATAGTCGCTTTGCTGAACCTGTTGTCTGGAATAATCGAATTCGTTATAAAAGCTTCGTTCTCTTTGAGGCGGATAGATAGCTCCGTATGTATTTACCTGCATGATCATCTTTCGGACTGTTTCGTATTTTAATCTCAGAGTATGAGCAATAGTTTCAAGCCTTTCTCCGTTTTGGATCATCCCAAATGCACGATCGCAGATATTGTTGATGTTTCTGATATGATTGTTAGACCTTTGGGAAACATATTGGACTTTTACTCTTAACGAAGGTTGTAATTGCTAAACACGTTTCTTTATTCAAAAGAGTTGGCATATCTGTTAGTTTGCTATAGCTTTATGTTGTCTTAATTGGTAAATTCGCGCTGCTATACCATGCTTCCATCCTCATTTGCAGTTTCTCTGATTTTGACAGGGTATGGATCAATTATACTGCTTTATTTATAGCAAGGCCTCCATCAGCTACTTGCTTAGTTATTAAAATTTTTCCTTATGGAGAGATATCGAAATAAGCTCGGTTATCCTGGATTACAATTATATACTAGTAGAGGCTTTTGGCATTTGGAAATAAGGGTTTGAGTTGAGGAGGATTGATTAGTTTCCAATTTGAGTTAGAAGCATTGCTATCGTTGATTTTGAACCAAGATAAACGATATTTCATGCGGTTCACTCCTAGTTAGTTCTACTTCGATGTAGAAATCACTGATGATTTGCTGAAAGTGAAGTTATTTGCCATTTAATTCTTGTCGGAAGCCTTATGTATTAAGTTAATACTTCATTTTGCTGTCCTTAAATAGTTGTATATACAAACAATTATTTAGACCATTTTTGAACCGATTTTAAAGATAGGTTCAACAATCCCATTGAAGTTTTGTCAAATTGCTATCTTAGACTCATCGTCTTTTAATATTGATTCGCCCATAAAAATAGTATAAATATAGTGTATAAAGTAAAAAATATCACTATGCCTTCATATCGCTAAAGTAAGCATGGCAAAGAGCCTCTTCCGCTGATATCCTCATCTTTGGGTCGTATACTAACAGTCTCTATGATATGATCAAACTACCTGTAAAAGATCGATGCCATCCGCACCCAAGTTGTAATCTTTCAAGATCTTCTCGATTTGGTTTTATGCCCACATGGGGAAATTCGGGTTGTAATTTTTCAGTCTTGATACTCCTGGCCAGATCTGCTCATTAGGAGTCCCCAAAATCTTGAAGATCCTGTACAGTTGGTCGATTTCGCTACTGCCCTCAAAAAACACCCTCCTTGCACCATTTCCGCGAAGATGCAGCCGACGCTCCACATGTCGATTGGCGTTGAGTACTCAGACAAGCCCAGCAATATCTCAGGAGCCCTATACCACAGGGTCACAACCTCCTACGAGTAGGGCCTTGAAGGTATCTCGTATTTCCTTGCTAGTCCAAAGTCAGCAATCTTCAAACTTCCTACATATTCAGTGCCGTACCATCAGAATTGATAAGAATGTTTGCCGTTTTTAAGTCGCGATGTAGGATTCTTTTGGAATGAAACTCAGCTACTCCTGAGAGGATAGAATGCATGAATGCTTAATCTGTTCGGGTCCATGGCATGGTCGAGAAAGATTAGGTGTTCCTTCAGGTCTTTTTCTAGATACTAGAAGACCAGGTAGAGTATTTCTCCTATACAGAGATGTCGAGTAGCCTGGATATCCAAATTTATACCTGACAACATTGGGATGATTGATTTAGCGAAGTAAGGATATTTCTCTTATTGAGGTGCTGGGGAATCCTTCATTTTAAGTCTCCAATCTAATTTTCTTGACTGCCAGCACCTGGTTGTTTGCTGACCGATCGATGCATTTGAAGACGGTGGCGAATGCTCCTTTGCCTATAACTTCTTTGTCGGTTAGTTCGCGTATATTCCTCAAACAGAAGGTTGTTCTTTTTCTTTCTGCTATCATTTATCAATTCAATTTTAGCGCTAAATATTATTAAATTCCTATAAGTGCAAATTCAAATTACAAAGTAGCCTTTATAAGTGTTATTCTTATGTATGGCCTTATAAATATAATAATCAACGTTTGGACAGTGAATTCAGGACATATGTCTAAAGGTATAACATGTTGAGGGCTTTTTGATGAAATTCCTGGGATCATTATAAACTTAAATATAGTTTGCTGCTTTCATAAATAGGTATTGAAAATATTTGAATTTTGAGCCTCAAATCAATTATAATAATAACATGAGTGACTCGCCAAACAATCCCAACAACTCCTATCTTTCCGCAACCTCCCTCAACCGCTCCCGCCTCTCCGTCAACAGCCTAAGCACACAATCGTCCCCTGCCAATGCCAAGGAAGATTGGAACCTGAAAGATCTTGAAGCAAAGATGAGGAAAGGAGTACGGAAGGAGGTGAGTGCAGCCTCCATGAAAGAAGAGCTAAAGGCGTTCTTTTAAGCTCAGAAGATCCAAGCAATCATCAGACTAACAATTTTACTCAGCGTAACTAGCATCATGTGCTGGATCACTTCGATTGATGCATCAGTCCTCTTCACCTTCGCCCTATTCATCGCCTCCTCTGTCTTCTGCACCTCAAGTATCATTTGCTCTATCAAGTCTTTTCATTCACGGATCCAAACTTGATCGGAAACGTTCGAAAGATATAGCCGATCATTTATTGCTCAATCTTCTACAGCCTGCTCAAATCTGCCGCCGGAATCGATACGTAAAGAGTGGACTGGCCGTCGACTTTCTTTGCGATTGTCGCCACACTTGCACACATCACCATCAATTCTTACAAACCTTTCTTGCAGCTAGCAACAAGATAAATACTTGCAAAGGCCATCTTAGAAGACAATCCATTCTCAAGACTCCTAATGTTCAAAAAATATTTGGTTGAAAAGGCTAAACATACCGTTGGAATCACTCGCCACTTAATTATAGTCGTATTCCTAGTCTCCAGCTCAATTGTACTGCTTCTCTATTCACTTAATAAGCTCACAATCGAAATCTTCAAGCCGCACTTCATTATTGTCTTTGTTCCTCTTTTTGTCGTGCTTGAGTTCTATTGCTCATTAGTAGACTTCATTAACTAGACATTTAGCTTGAACAGAAATTTGAGCAAGACTATCAAAGACAAAATTCCAGTTTTCTTAACTTGCTTCGGTTGGAAGCTAAGCCTCTCAACAAGATGGTATATTTTTTAATATAAAGGTTCAAATCGAATGTTTAAAGTATCTCTACTTGAAGAATTCAAAGACTGAGGCATTTTTATCCTTTTAAACATGCAAATCTTTGCTGTATGGAACAGTAATCATTTCATTATGCAGTATATGGATATATTCAACCAGTTTGCGGCAGCATAGTTGCAAAGATCCGATAAAGTTATACAAGAATGCCTCCAAAAGATAAAGATAAACGATAGAACTTCTGTTCTCCAAAAGGGATTACTTCAGGATTTGCTAATTTACTTCAAGAAATTCACTGCATCTTTAAAATCAGAATGGTAAGCCTTTAAAATGCTATAAGTGCTGTCTAATATTAGCTATCTGATTCTGACCATTGAAAGCATCGAGTAAGATGGAAAAGAAGGAAGCCCAAGAGTCCATACTCAAGTGATAAGGCTTGCTGAAAACATTAAAAAGAGCGTAATTAGCGGTTCAGAGCGGATCAGCTTGTCGAAATACACACGCGGAGAATTGATAAATCTTTACCAAAGCCTTGTCAACTAGCAGACCAGCGAAATATGATTTTGTTTGTAATGATTAATTGTCGTTAATCTTCCCTTTCTTATTATGAAATTGTAAGTTATAATAATTTACATCATGTGGAACGTCATCAGCGGAAACAAGCTAATCTAACGCAGACGCAAATAATAAGCCCAGAGGAAACATAAAATGGCTTTGACTACAATCCGATCGAAGATAAACAACTCAGCCCCGAGGTAATACAACTTCCTATACTCACGACCCAAAGCTAATCAGCTTAAATATTGTAAAATCATAAAATATTTAGAACGACAGCTGGATATCGAAAATAGCAATAACATCCTTGTGTAAAGGATGATGAAAAGCTCTAGCTATGTACGTGGTAAAACGGAATCTTTACTTAAAGATTCCCTTAACTCCGCATACCGTAGTCGTAAAGAGCGCTAAATTGACGAAGGAAACCAGGTACTAAAGTCATGATGTAGAAACTGGTGAAGAGGTTGCAGAGTGCAACATCACAGTATAGTTGCGCGCACCAATACAATCGCGAATTTGAGAAATATAAAAGCAACATGGCACACTCTCGCATGGACCCCTTTTACGACTTCGACAACCAAGTAGTTGCTCCTCGCAAGCCCAGCCGTCCCTTTTCAGCTAAAAGATGATATTTATTCCCTCCTTTATTCTCATATTAATCAATCACGTCCTTTTCTGAGAGTTGCACTGGCCTCGTTCAACTTAGAAACAACTTGCTCCAAACTGAAGATGCATTGGGCTGATTTGTTATACAAACGATCTTTTGTCTGCTCGTGATAAACTATCAAACAGTTTAGGGATTGATCTAAAGTTCCCATGATCTTCTTGTCTAAAATCCTAAATAAATGTAATTTTACATTTCAGAAAGCTTTCGCTAGATTGTATCTGTATCAAGTGATACTTTTGTTGATATATAGCCAATATCGACCCGAGTATATGAATCAATGATATTAAACAAGTTTTTCTCCAGAAGCTGATCATAGAGTAATTTTGTGTGACTGCGTACAACCTAATCCCCTTCGATTTAAGCCTTGAATTGAATGAAAATTTCACTTAGAGCCACAATGATGCGCCAAAGTGGGCTTCAGATACAGCTTTTATCGCTTTTATGTGAGAATCAGTTGAAAATTTCAATCCAAATTTTCCATTAAGAAGTGAATTCAAATCTTACTTATTGTTGCTCATGGTCTTGCACATAAGCATGTACTTGAAACACAGTACAGCTCTGCTATCTTTGCCTGCTCTAAAAAATAATGCATGTACATGAGCGGTTCTAAGGCCTCATAGAAGTAGGAGTAAGAGGTCTTGTAATCTTGGTCCTGGGCGTATAATATACCAGCCATAAGATCGATTTCGGCGATAATGCTTGGAGAGCAATATACATTATTAGCATTTGCACGGGACGCAGTTAGAGATGCTTTGGCCTTCGCAAAGTTTCGGATGCGATAGTTAATCTTGCTTTCCAATAGATAGAGCTCCACCAAAAGCAGTTTATCATCAGCCTTACGAACCTCCGTGAGAATAGGCTCAATAACTCTGGTTGCCTCGTCTGGTTATCCGACATCCAGTAAGAGAGAGGCTAAGCGTACTTAAATGCGGTGCTTGAGATAAGTTCGTTTTTCTTTGACACACCACTCCACCAGCCATCTGCTCAGCTGGATTTGGAGTTTCTCTGAGCCTGGCACCTTCGCTATGAAATCAACAAGTCCCTTGGTAATTTTGGCCAAGCGTGGCTTAGAAAAAATGTCTAGCTTGTGAGCAAAAGCTGTTGCAATGGTCTGAATTTTTTCAGGCTGTCCTCGATTGACGTAAAGTTGGGCGAGACCTGAGATTGCTGCTTATTTTGCACGAACGTTGACTTCGATGGCTTCGATTTCCTCTTCAATAAGTTGCAGTAGGCTAGATTAGCTTCCTTCACTAATGGCATCTTGGACTCTCTTCTCGTAAGTCATATCTAATAATATTTGAATTAATGCTTAAATTCAAAAGAAAAATAGACTTCGAAAGTAATCAATCTATTTGGGTATTGATTAGATAGTAGTTCTTAATTGTTTAGATAGCATTCAACTATATGTTCAGTAGTAGTATTTCATAGCTCAACGAAAAAGAACGCCATGGAAAAAAGCATAAAAAGCATAACACCATTCATTATGAATGAATCTCTGGTCTTGAATATTGAAGCTCAAGATGGCCTCTACATAGCTACAATAACTGAACAGCTAATCGAGTAGTATGCCAGCAACCTCAATCTAACAATCGACAAAATGAGATCTTTTTTCGAAAAAATCCCATATAAAAAGCCAAACAGGTCGTAAAGATCCAAGATAATGACGTATACATTTAGGTTGCCTCTTTAGGAAAACGTGGAGAGCGCAAACTATATCTAAAGTGCGCTTTTGCTAAAATGTAGTCAACGAGCCAGAAATCTCAAGAAGAATTTGATCAAAGGTGGGAATAAAGCAATCGAAGGATACAAGGCTTAGAAGAAGATAACTTATAAATCAAGATAAAGCTTTAGGACCTAAATTACAAGGTGGAGTAGCAGGACGATAAAATCAATGAAATTTGGAACTTCGTAAGGATGGAGCTGAGCAAGTGCAGAAAGGAATATGAAAGCAGAATTGAAGAAATTAGTATCATGATTTCTTAGCGAAATTCATCCTTTCAGCCATCGAAAGGTCTTTGATTCAAATTACTTTTTGCATAATATTCAATCAAGAACAAACAAAAACAGTACTTCAAAAGCTATTAACTATCTATCTTCAATAAGATTATACAGATTAATGCATATTAGAACGATTGCTTGGTTTACAAGATAGCAGTCGATATTTCAAAGAATTAATTTAGGTAAAAGATAAATGATGTCTGCCTGTTTCTGTTGATTAGTTTCTAGGGATATGATCCAAATCTACAAGTTTTCCAAGACCTAAAAGCCTGTATTAGTTTTTGGTACTGAATAAAATTTTATTGCTGATTTTAATTCATCGTAGTCGTCATTTTAATCAACAAAGATTTTTAAATCATGTCATAGAGCAAGCTCGTCGACGCCAAGAATGGAGAGTTCGGTGGAAACTACTACACCACCACTGCCAACTACACCACCACCTCCAACTACGTTCCCGCCAGCAGCACCTATGCCTACGGAGCTGGATCCGGTGCAGGCAACGCCACTCAAACTGTTACCTATACTTCCCAGCCCGCCTCCCAAACTGTCTACAACGCCACCTCCACATACCAGCCCGGCTATGTGGTCAGCGGAGGAAACTATGCTGTTAGCGGTGGAAACTACGCTGTTGGAACTGGAGCCGCTGGCTCCACTGTTGTCAGCGGACAACAAGTCGTTGGAGGACAAGTTGTTGGAACCACTGTCAACACCGGAAAAGAAGTTATCAAGGGTGAGAGCAGGATTGAGTACGTCCCCTTCGAAAAGAAGATCGTTGAGTACAAGGATCAAGCCAAGGTTGAGCGTGTCCCCAAAAAGGTCAAGAAGGTTGAATACAGAGAAGAGAGAAAGATTGAGACCATCCCCAAGGAAGTCACTGTCACTGACTACTACGCTGTGGAGTATCTTAGACAATACATTCCTCAGTATGTCCCTGAAAAGAGAATTGAATACGTTCAAGTCGCTAAGAAGCAAGTGAGATATGAGTACGTCCCTGTTGAGAGGTATTGCTTTTTATATTTAGACAAATCGTTCACTATCCCGACCAGTCTCTTGAAGCTGAAAGAGGAGTCTCAGGATCTCAAGTTAATGCTGGCTACGTCCAACAGGGTGCCACCACCACTACCTACACCACCAGCCAACCCGTATACGTGTCTGGCCAAAGTGGAGCTGGCCAAGCTTACGTGACTGGAGGGCAAACTGGATATGTTTCTGGAGGACAGACTGGATATGTTTCTGGAGGACAAACTGGATATGTCTCTGGAGCACAGACTGGCTATGTCTCTGGAGCACAGACTGGCTATGTTTCTGGAGGACAAACTGGATACGTGACTGGAGGACAAACCTACACCAGCACTGTTCAGCCTGCTGAGAAAGTTTACGCTTCTAATTCCAACGTTGTGTACACTAACGGCCCTTCCCAAACTACTTACGAGTATGTGAACGCCCCTGCCACCTATGTTGAGCATCAGGGAGTCCAGAGATGGGAATCCAGTGCCCCTTACGGAGAGAGGACCACTTACGAATACACCAACTATCCCGAATCATACGTCACTCAACAGAAATGATTGCTGACTATTCATCATTCAAATAAATCATAAAGATGCGAGATGAATTGATCAAACAAGGATGTTGATTTACTTTCCTTTGAGAGTGTAGGAGTAAATCGTTGCTTTGATATCTCCGTTCATGAAGGTCAGCTTCAGCCCTCCTCCATTTGGCCAAATATTTTACGCGCCTACTTGAGTATATTCAGACAATTGAGGGTGCTGAGCGAATGAATTTTTGACAGTCTGAGAAATTTGATCAGCGGTATAGTTTTCGACATCAGTCCAACTGGTCTGACTCACTATAGCTGCTCCAGATAAGTCAATATAGACCTTGAATGAAGATTAGCGTATTGAGTCCACGTCATCGTCTTCGAAGTCAACGATATAGTTTGTCCCAGCCACAATTTGACGCTGCACTCCAGCTATCTGATACGACTTGTACTAAGGGTACTATTAGTAGATTGCATCGATTGCATCTTGGTACTAGGTTTGGTTTGTAACTTACGAAAACCCTCCCATGAGATGAGTCTTATTAGCTTGGCTAGTTTGACTAGTCTGGTTGGTCTGGTTGGTTTGGTTATTTGGTTACTTTGACTGCTTTGGTTGGTCTGGTTAGTTTGATTAGTGTTTACTACTGACGGATTAGCAATTTTTGGAGCTGGATCAGCAGGAACGTTTCCCCCTAGAGGGACAAAAATTTCAATTTGTTTCTCTCCATTTATTTTGTTTTTGAAGGTAAACCTCCAAATTGTTCCAGCGACTACCTTAGTTTCAGTCAGGGTCAAATCACTCCTCGAGTATTTAGGATTCAGGATTGATAAGGCCTGCGAAAGTGCCGACTAAAAATCGTTTCCTGAAGGGTTATCTTGAACAATAAAGCCACCTCCAACGAATAACTTGGGTGATTGTTTAATTGAAACAGCTGGAGGCGGTATAAACTTCCTAAATGGCACTGTTGGGCACGTTTAATTGAAAGAAGTTATGTATTGATTCCCTGCTATGTCGGCATAGACAACAGCAGTAGCTATGCAATCAGTGGCGTTGTCGTGGAACTCAACATTGTAATTGAATCCACTCACAAGTTGTCTTCGAACCGAAGCGATTTCATAGTTGGAAAGCTTAGGATAGCTTTGCTAAATCGTTGCCAGCACTTATTGGAAGCTCTAGCTTGAAAGGTCAGTGAAAGGCTGGTATCCTCCGGCGATAGTGAGCATTCTGGAGGAGAAGGCAAGAACGATAGTCAGGGCTAGTACGGTTGTACGCATCATTTTTATTATATAAGTAAATATAGTAGATTACTGGCTATCGGTGGACAAGCCTGGTTTAAGTATTTGCAAGCCACCATGTAAAATGTTTGAAAGTGCAAGAAAATTGAGGTGATTAAATTCTTACTTTTCAACTTAAAAACTGACTTTTGTGAAATATTTTCAGCTTGGATTATAAATACATCTGATCCAGGTTATATCTAATAATGACTATAGAAGTTAAATGAATTCTAATGCCAAATATTTTACATTGGGTTGGTATTCATCACGATTATAGGGGTTGGGGTTGGGGTTGGGGTTGGGGTTGGGGTTGGGGTTGGGGTTGGGGTTGGGGTTGGGGTTGGGGTTGGGGTTGGGGTTGGGGTTGGG
>NW_022205191.1:0-25527 GCF_008831285.2 Nymphaea colorata
ACGTGTTGTTTAAGACCACAAAACGACTAGCTGGTCCAAGCGAATTCAAGTTGAATGACTAAAACCAATGTTGTACCCTATTGATGGGACCAACAAATACGCCATACCATAACGTATGACAACCAATTGTTATATGATTATTGTTATGATACGGATGCGTATCGTACGATACGATCCGTATCAAATAAACGATACGGTACGAGTATTACACACGATACGCAGTGCGTTATCGCACCGTATCGTACGATACGGGCAATACACCTCTGTATTGTACAATACGGTTTATTTTTGCGTCTTATTTTGAAACGGACACTCCTTCTCTCTCTCTTTTCTTGTTCTCAACGCTGCTAGAGACGTGGGAGAGAGATTTTCTCCATTTGCATTAAGATTTGCCGGTGAAGTCGCTTTATTTCTTGTGTGGGGAGTCTCGGGATGGTGGGGAAGCTTGAAGAAAGAGGGTTTTTTGGTTTCTAACACCAAGAAGGTAAGAAATAACTCATTTTTGCCGTTGAATCATTTCATTTCTCTTATTTCCTGCATTTATTTGTATGTTTTTACTTGTTTTGTGAAGCTATAATGTCGGATCCTGCATGGCAGTGGTGCACAAGGGTGAATCCTAAAGATAGGTTAAGAGTTAAGTACAATTATTGTAAGCAAATCATATCAGGAGGGATCTCTCGCTTTAAAAACCATATAGCTGGTAACACAGTGATGTGGCTGCTTGCAATGGCTCCCAAGAGAATCCATTGCCAGCGTATGTAAAGCACCAGTGTATGGAGCTTCTTAATGCAGTGAAAGCAAATAGGATTGAAAAAGAAATGCAAGATGCAGAGGAAGGATATGGGGACCCACATGCAGAGGAAGAAAGTGAAGGTGACGACGTTGAGCTTGAAGAAGAACATGTTGGTGTCAGTTTGGGAACAGCTAAAGGGAAAAACATTATGCATACAGGTGGTTCTTCAACTGCAACCAAAAAAGAAGAGGTGAAAAGTACCGGAAATTCAATTTAATGTTAAAAGTTCAAAATAAATTAAAAAAACAAAAAAGATAAAGAAAAAAAATGTTTTCCATTAAAAACATGTTCCACATAAATATAGACTTATGGGAATAAACATCAATTAACATAACATGCTCATAATGTTACAAGTAATAACACATTAAGAAAAAACTTTAAAGTTCTAAGCAGACAAGATGAAATTATTTAAGCAAATAAAAAATGAAAACAATAAAATATCATCTATTTATTGTCCATCATCTAATTATAACACTTGCACATGATTTTCTACCAATCATTTTCCTCACCTTTGTGACCATTGTCATGCAGGATTGTTTGAAATTTGATGCCATATCTTCACAAAACACTAAATCTACAGTAATCTTTACAGAACAACAGAAATCTACAGTAAAAGTGATAGATTTTATACATTTTGTGAAAGAAATCAGGAATCTCTTTCTTCAACTGCAAGTCAATCTCCCACACTCAGATCTTGAAATCGATGTTTTCTATCTTAAACCCATAAGAGTGCCCTTTCAACAACTATAGTCACTTTGTCATTAGCTAATTAGTTACCTTACGTACATTTGTTACAAACTAGCTGATTTAGCATTGTTCACTTACATCCTTTCGGTGCACATCTCTACTTGGCTTGCTTTATTATGGTATTGCTGACCAAGGAAAGAACTCCCTGCATCGTCCTTGTGGAGTCAATTAAGATGCAGGTATAAAGGACATAATGGCCATACCCAGCCACTTGTTACTGAACAATGATATATATATATAAATATATAACACAAACAAGGTGTACTTTCACCATGCTATAGATAAATTAACCTGAAGTACATGATAATGAAAAAATGATCACCTTCTTTGTAACAGGATCTTCCTCAGTGGCATGGAAATTCAGATCCCGATCAAAATGATGATCTGTAAAGGCTCCCTAAAATAGAAGACAGAGTAAAAAGGATATCAATCACAAGATGAACAAAATCAGTCGTCCAAAGTAAGTATACTATCCATGCCAAAAATCGCATACCTTCCTGAGCATCTTTTTATGAAATGGACCTTTTAACTCCATATGAAGCCGAAGCATGTCATTGTTTGATGGTCCAGGGAAGAGGACCTTTCCTGTATATAGCTCGTACAAGCAGCAGCCAACTGACCTATATGTCCAAAGCATGGTCATACGGCAAGCCAAGTACTGCTGTTTCAAGAAACCAGTCAATAATAACCCTCACATCACGATTCGGAAGCATACACATCACACAAAGAAGTACCTGAATTTGCACACGCAACAGATTTTCAAAGTTGCAGTGAAAACAACTAATGAATAGAGATACAACCATACTTGAACAGAACCAAACGGAGGACTTACTGAACAGAGATACAACTATGGTGTAATCTCATTCTTCCCAACAAGCATAGCATTACCAAAATCACAAAGCTTCAGCACATTTTTGGCCTCATTCACCTGAAAAAGAAACAGAAGCACTGAACAATTGAGGACAAAAATATATAGTTAATTTTCCTTTTTTCTTTGACTTAAGGAAGACAATGCATCACGTAGCTAAGAATTCTCATGAAGAACTGCAACAAGCAATTTTTAATAAATCCAGATTCCAGGCTATCAAACTCTTATTTTAACAAAGTAAAAAGAGTAAAGATTAAGCAAAGAAGGCAAAATAATGTTATACGTATGAATATATATGGTACATATATGTATTATATATTTGTTACATATATAATTACAATATGTATGTATATTTTGAACTAGTATATATGCAGTATATACATAATAATATATAATCTCGTATATATTATTACATTATAACTATATGATCCCTGAATATAGGTTAAAAAGGGACAGGCAAAAGTATAATCAAGGCATAGGAGAAGTCCTTTCGGCATCAAACCTTCTAGAAATGATAACCTTGTGGGACAGATATCTTCAAGTTAAGGTTGCCTTCCTTGGAAGAGATGCTTTCCACTGCAATTGTCCTTGATTTCAGAGCCACAAATAAAGAAAAATGAAAATAAAAGGAAAGAGAAGAAAAATACAGAATTTAATCAGTTTCAATGGCAACAATTGAGTATAAGGAGGTGAATCAAAAATAATTTTCCTTTGTACTATCAAATTTAACCATCGACATGATAATGCCAAATATTTGAACAGTCACTTAAACGGGAATATGCGTCGTTGAACCTTCAGATGGGGTCATAAAATGGTGAAAAGAAGAAAAATCAGCATAGGCACTGTACATGAAAATACTCTAGACGATTAAGACGCAAATTGCTTGCAAGCCTTAACCCATATACAATTTCCTTTGACAGAAAGAAATGTTGATTCTGCACTTCCAGGAATTGAATTATGGACTCCTGTGAATCAAACTTCAAAGGCAGGAAAATCCATATTATCTAGAGCTTCGTGAAGAATGAATCTCACCATCCCTTCCACATAAGTGGGAATTGACCTCTCGAATGGAAGCTTCTTGTTGCCTCTTTCAAGTGCATCTCTCCATATTCTGTACCTTGCTCCAAGCTTATCATATGCCACAGGCCAGTTCCAAACATTTGCCCCATTGATCATCCGCTCTTGCTGACCTTCCACAAGCCATAGATCCTCATTTAAGACCTGCATGCAGTGTCTGATCAGTTCTAACACGAAATTCCAGAAGCGACAGTGATGTCATTTTATGACTACGATTTACGCAACCATTGGGTCATGCAGACAGCAAAATCTTGTCGGAATGGTTAGATCGCAAGAATCACAACCCCTAACCCTAAACCCAAAATAGAGGACCGAATAAAGAAGAGGGAGATGGCCGAGGAGAATACCAGAATGAGATTGAAGAGCATCGCTTGGTCCACCTCAACAAACTCGGCATCCCACGCCTTGAGCTCTTCTTCTTGGATCTTGTCGTCGACGTGCTTTTTGCAGTACTCGATTACCTTCGCCAGGATATTGTTGGCAACGTTGGGCAAGGGGATGCCGGAATCAGCACAACCATCCTCGATCATTTGTCTGATCGTTGAGATTCCTTCGCCACCGCCTCCTCCACCTCCAACACCTCGCCGTCGGAGCTCTTGACTGTTACCGTCTTCCCTTCCTCCTTCGCCATCTCCTCCCGAACCCTCTCGAAGCACCGGCCATAAGCCAAGATCAATCAATCCTCCTCTCCTTCTCGCCCTTATTAGCTGAGGCCATCAAAAGGTTTAATATCTTCCATGTTAGCTCATTAACTTACGGCCCCCAATACGCCCATTAAAAAAGCAACATTATGGCCCTTTACCGCCCTTCTGAAACTAGAGAGAATACTGGGATTTCTATTTTTTTGTGCTACTTTTGGTAGTCGTAATGAGAGAGAGAGAGAGAGGGAGACATATGTTGTTATATATATAATATGTTATATAACATGTATTACATGTAATATGTTACGTTACACACATATATATATATATACTATGCATATGTATATAGTTGCATACTGTAGTATTATGTTATATACAGATATATATTATATATACACTTTTATACATACACACATGTACATATAATATATTTATTATATTATATATACAATATATTATATATACACTTGTAGGCATACACACGTGTACATATAATATATCTATTATATGTAATAGATATAACGTGTTATATCATAATTATATACGTTTACAAATATATGTACATACATATGATATATGTGTATATATTAACGTATGTGTATATATACATATTAGCTATAACGTGTACATATGTTTTTTACATGATATATATAGTACGTTGTAGTGTTACATATATAATGCATAATATGTAACATATATATATATATATAACGCATTATATGAATTATATATAGTGTATATGTGTATAGAAGTTCTATATATTATATATGTAGAATGCAATGTATTATATACACATAATATATACATAGTAACATTGTACGCATACATAATACTGCACATATAATATGTTCATACATATATGTATATGTACATATATAATATATGTGTGCATATACCATATGTGTATAATATATGTATTATATGTACAGTACACGCATAATATATGCGCACACATGTTATATATATAATGTACATATGTATATATACACTATATATATAATATATAATATATGTGCACATATATTATGTATATAACATATAAAATATGTTATATATTGTAACTCTACATATACAAATGTTACATGTACACTTATAGTATATAGCAATTATATTACATATACTATATAAATATTATAGTATATAGTGTATGATATGTACACCTATTATACGTTATGACATCTAATTATATGTAATATTATATGTTATGTATAGAGTATAACATAAAATATATGCATATGTACAACGCCCAAGAATATAATAGAACGTACTTATAAGTGTATATAATTGTACGCTATATGTTATAGCATATAACACATATGTTATAACGTATATGTTGTAACATATGCGTTATAATAATATACTATATAACATATACATCATATAATATACTATTTAAGTTGGAAGCTGAGCTTTCACAACGTGGAGTGTGTGATTTAATGTCAATTGTGATCTGCACGTTAAAAGTAATATACCAATCTTTGCAAGATCAAATCATGTGACTAACATGTGCACGTTAGGCACTAAGAATATTTCTTTGTTTAGATCCATAGTTTTGTTTTCTACTATTTTTTTATACTTGAGATGCATGACAATTGATGGTTTCTATTCAAACAATGTAGTACGCATCGCCTAAAAGTGTTTTGAGTTTGTTGTTTGGTACCATCAATCCCATTTTTTTTGCAAAGTGATAGTATGTCATGTTTCTTATGGACTTTGTCTTGTACAAGAAAGAATAAGTGTTATGATTTTTGTCTTAAATAGATGAAATACCATATATTATTTGTTAATTTCTCTTTTGTTAGTTACTTGGTTTCAAACATCAGTCACAAATAATGTCTCAGAGTTTTAAATGGTATGATTTTTTTTTGGTATAATACCTCGAGCTTGAAAAAACTGGGTAAAAATGAAAAAAATACTCTAAAATTTTTTGAAAATTTTGAAAAACTAAAAATTGGGGGAAAGTAATATAAGTGAAAAACTAATAACACAAACATCAAACGATAAGTAGATTGCAACAAATAAAAAATAAAAATGAAAAAAAAATGTTTGGCATTAAAAAAAAGTGACAAAATGAAAAAAGGGAAAAGTATTGAAAAAACGTGTTTGTTTCATTTTTAACGTTTTTTGTTTAAAGTGTTTTTTATTTTTAACTCAATGGCAACTTAATTTATCACGTTTGTTTCGAAAAAAAAAATCGTTTTTCATTATAAGCATAATTTTTTCATTAATATTTTAGATGTTCACTTTCATACAGTACTACGACACTTTGTGAAATTTATAAATTTTGTTTTGCAGTTTGTTGTTATTGTAGTTCATTGTGCAAAATTTGATAATGAAAAGGACCTTGAAGCCATCCTAAATGCAGTGCTCTTATGAGATGATGCATCCAGTAACTTTGAAGATCAATTCTTATTTTTCGTATTCACTCACACATGTTTGTGACATCAGCATGTGTTGCTAAGTGGGCACTACTTTCTGATGTATTTTCTACAAAATAAGAAATTGTAAATGGGTACAAAGAATAGTAGGATAGAAAACCAATGTCAATATTTGATGGTCACATCAAGGGTTCCTTTATATGCTACATTTCCCAAGCCCAAACACATAGAGAGCATTTGGATGACACCCTTATAAAAGCCAAGCTTTTTAATTGAGTATTGAAAACATGGTTTATTTGTTTAAGAATTGATATAAACACCTAAAACATGGTCTTTTATGAATAGCTTGAGGGAGTTAGGGTTTTTTATTCTCTTTTACAAAGCCAGGTTTTGTAAAAAACCAAGTTTCCTTAAAGGCTTAAACCAAGTTTTGATGGCGTGCAAACAATTCAAAAACCTAGTTTTGGTCCAAAACCTAATTTTTGGGTGTCATTCAAACACCTTCCTAGACTCTTTACTTTGCAAAAGGAGTTCCAATCTATCATTTTATTTGGAAAGCATGCTCTAGTGGACAATTTCCTTTATTATAATACAATGCTACTTAAGTGATGATTTCATAAGCTAGTTGATTTACATTTTGTAGTAGACATATTCCTTCTATGCAAGTGCAACATATTTCACCACTAATGAAGGCAACTACTTGAAATTACCTGGATGGTTTTGTTCCTATAGTCTAATTTATACTTCTACCAAAAAATGACTATGGCATTCTATTAACAATAGTGGACTTATTCCTTTTTGTGCTTAATCACATCAACACTACTTTTTTAGGTAGTAAATGATGATGATATATATTTATGGAGAGAATTAGAATACGTTCCTGGCCAACATCTGTTTTGGTTGGGCCTAGTGGCAAAATTTTGTTTCAAATTTCTGGAGAAGGTCATCGAAAGGTATGAAAGTTTTATTTTGGTCATGTTTTATTATTTATTTATAACAGATGTTTGCTTTATCTCGTAATGTTTTTTGGTTGGAATTACCCATATTCATTTTATCCTTAAATATTATGAATAAGAATGTCATGGTTCATGAGTTCGAGTTTCCAAATAAATTGCGTGATGACTTGTGAAAGCATATTGTACACGCATTCATAATTTCTAAAATATTGCAATGTAAGTTAGCAGATTTATTTGAACTTGTGCAGATCGTGACGTGATTGTCATGTTTCAAAGAGCCAGGATATTGTAACAGATCACCTCCATAATCTGGAGAAAGAACTAACCTCACTGGTAAAAACAGGTGTGGTTACCAGGGTTGCCAAACTTAGTTCTCCAATGGATAAAATCATCGAGGACCAAAAGTTGCATCTAACCTAGAAAACTGGGAAAGAGGAAATCCAGACCCCTGATATTTCAGTGGCTGAAGACAAGTTGCATCTGACTCAGGAAACTGGGAAAGATAAAAGACAGTCCTCTGGTTTTATAGTGGCTGACCTAGTTTTGAAACCCCAAACTGCGATAATTCAAAACCCCACAGGACTTTTAATGGAAAAGATTCCGAAAAGTCCTGAATTAGCATATTTGTATGGACAAAATCTTTTTGAATTATACAAACTCCCTGTGGAAGATCCGTAAGAAAATTCCTTAACAAATTTTTCAGGGATTTATCCTACAATTATTTGTTTTCAAGGTATACCACCTGAATTTATTGCGAAATGGTTTAGTGTTGCTTCAATCAGTAATGTTTACTTATCTTCTTCTTGCGAAGAGATAAAATTATTACCTCCTGAAATCATGAAGGCGATGAAAAAATTTTCTATCAGTAATCTTTCTACTTCAAGAGCTCCACCTAATAAATTGCAGATGCAGCATCACAAGGTATTAAATTAATTAAACCCAAGTCCTACAATTCAGAAGAACTTGTGGGATTAGAATGAGAAATAGGAAGATTTATAGAGGATAAAGCCTCTACCAGTCTTCCTAAAAGAGCTCTTCATTATGAAAATAGTGAAGGCCAGGAATTTATTAGGCCTGCATTCGGCCAAGAATTTATTAAGTTTTCATGCTATGAACCTAGACATCATCCTCTTGAAGTAGACGAACAGTCACTTCAAGAAGAAATTAGATTTCAGAGAGAATAAAATCTACTTTTTAAATGTGAAGCTCTTAACAGGTTAGAACAACTCAATCTAACAAGTTGGAGTCATATTAAGCAATTTTTAAATGACTACTATTATTACACTTCCCTATCCGGAAATGCATATGATAGTAATATAGGTGACAAGCTCTTCAGGAAGTTCTACACATTTAATGCGTGTTTACCTTATTATAGTTTCTTTCAAATTTTTTACGTGTCTTAGTTCATAGTGTTTTTTTTCTGCTTCATGATAGACATCTATGTTTAATCATTTATCGAGTCAATTGAATTATTATATTGTTTTGTTTTATATAAATAAATAAAGAAACAGGAAAATTTTATATTACTACTATTACTTTTTTTATTATATATTTTTTGTGGAAGCTTTTTTTCATTTTCACTTTTGTTTTCTTTTTCTTTATTTCTTGATTAAACAAGTTCTCATTTTGGAAGAGCTGCTTGTCTTCTATTTACTATGGTTATCATGTTAAAGACATGGTAATGATAATTGATGCATTGTGGTAGACAATCATTTTATATTTTTATGTGTTTTTTCAATAGTTGTTTTGCATTAAGTTTGTAATATGTTGTGTATTGTTCTTTATTGATATGCTTAGTATTGTAGTCATTTTTTTCAGTTTCGTTGTTATTTTTATAAATATTATATAATTCAAAAATTTGTCCATAAAGCTTACGCTTCAATTAACGCCTCACCTTATCGCATTTTACGACATTGCTAGAGAAGACCGTGGGTTGTCTACTCATTGGAATGCAATGGGTGAACCTTCCTTCAACACAACGTCGCTGTTGTTAGAATTTACAATGTAAGTATACATACATGTTTTATTTAACAAAGGAAATAGCTGTTGGGAGCTCTAACAGCCACTTCCTCTTTCTCCTCTCTTCTTTATTTCTTGTATAAATAGGGCACTTGGGACCCTTGTTTATGTGTGACTTTTTAGCCTCTTTTTGTATACTTTGTCAAGATTAATACATTCTTCTTCTCCTCAAGTTTGAGGTTCTTTGTGTGTGTTACTTATTGAAGTTATTGGAAGCTTCAAGAGTGTTTCTCTTGAAGCATTTTGTCTTGACAAGTTTGGGCCTGATTTACATGGTATCAGAGCTAGCTGCGATTTAACTCAATTAGGTGCTGTTAAAGTGATCTACGTGATGGGATTGAGCACGTCTTATCAAAGCTTCCGTGGCTGTCAAAGTTGTGACCGTTTTCTAAGTAATATCTTCCCTCGTGGCAGCAAGCTCTTCATATTTTTTGAGCTACCTTCTTGCTGTTTTGTGGTGGCTGATTTCGTGGATTTTTCACCAACGTTGAGAGCTATTTTGACACTACTATTGTGGCTACATCAACTTCATCTTACAAGGTACACATTATGGATGACAAAACTTCTTCTACTCCTCTCCCTAAAGTTACTTTATCAAATTATGTTTCTTGGGCAAAAACTATAGAACATTTCATTAGAAATAAAAGTTTATGGGGACTTGTTGATGATTCTAAAAGTGAACCACAATTAGTCCTAACCAAAACCATAGATGGAAAAGCCCAAGAACTAGATGGAGTCGAAAAAAATAACGTTATGAATGAATATGAAAGAAAATGGGAAGAGTGGAAGATAGGACATCACAAGATTATCACATGGATTATTGCTAGTGTCGATACTACTACTATGGGCCAAATAGCAAAGCATAATTTTGCTCATGAAGCTTAGGAATTCATCAAAAAAACCCACACTATGAAAGATGTGGCCTACATGTGCAATCTTCAAATAAAGATTGCAAGTCTCCAACAAGGAGATAAGTCTCTTAAGGAGTATGTTGGAGAAATGGAACAATTATGGGATGAACTTGCCCTATTTGAACCCGAATGGTATGATCCAAGAGACATTGGAGTAAGGGAAAAACAAATCCAAAGGGAAAAATTTTATAAATTCATTATTGGTCTTAGACCGAAATATGATAGAGTCAAAACTTCCTTGCTCCATAGACATAAAGTGTCATCTATGAATGAAGTTATAGCGGAGCTTCAAATGGAAGAAAATAGACTCAACTTTTCTAAAGAAAAGAGTGAAAGTGTTGTTCCTACCTCAAGACCCGGCGCTCATATGAGAACTTATAGGCCTCCTCACTTTAATCGAAATTAGGAGGATAAAGGCAACAAGAAGATCATATGTTTTCATTGTCAAGAAGAAGGACATACTAAACCTAGATGTCCTGAATTGAAGAAATTTGATAGAAAGATAAGTATGGCTGGAACAATGTATGAAGAAAACAATAGATTTGACCTAGACAAGCTTGTAAGTGCTCTTCAACCAAAGCTTATTGATGCTCTTCAACCACTTGTCAAAGGAGGAGGGGCTTCTCCAACTTCCGGTGCAATGGTAGCATCTACATCATCAAGTAAGTACTCTATACTTGATTCCGGAGCTTCATTTCATATGACTCCTTGTAGTTCAAGTTCATTACTTACCGAATGCACTAAAGAGGAATCGTGCCCTTTTGTTAAAACCGCCGATGGAACTCCTCTTGAAATCAAATGTGTTGGAAATATTGATCAAAATTTTAATTCTAAAGTTTTCAAAATACCAAAAGTTAGATTTATTCCCAAACTTAACTTAAATCTCTTGTCGGTTTCTCAAATAACCAATCATGGATGTGATATCGTCTTCTCACAAAATAAATTTTTGATACAGGACTATCTTTTCAAGAGGACGATTGGGGAAGGTTCTAGGAAAAATGATCTCTACTATGTGGATTATTTGGATCTTTCCAACCCTACTTGCATTGTAGTCAAGAAAAGTGACAATCAAATTTGGCATCAAAGACTTGGGCATTCAAGTGTAGGAAAAATGTCTTGTATCCCTTTTTTGGAGGATAAATGCAAAGAAATGATCTCTTGTGATGATTGCATTAAAGCCAAAATTAAGGTTTTACCATTTGGAAATAAAAATTTCGTTGCAAAAGCACCCTTTGAATTAGTGCATTCGGATGTATGGGGACCCTACTTGCATATCTTCAGCTTCTTTGGGAAGAGGAAGTACCAAAAAGAGACCAAATCTTCTGTAGCACCGATCCCTTCGCTTAGGAATAAAGTACATATGATAAAAATGAAATGTGAGATGAGAAGCAGATCCCCTCCAGTCCATTTGAAGTGCAGCAGGTACTATTGTTTCATGAAGCCCTACTCTGGAAAAGTCATCTACATGTAGCATCATGGTCATTCAAAAGAACCAACTAAAGTAACAAGAGAAAGAGCTTAATGGACATAAAAAGAACCTGTACCCCTAGAATTCACAAGCTTATCATGTGGATTTTCTGAAAATTTTTCAATCTCATCCTTTTGCGTTGGCAAAAGATGGTCCATGAGGGAACCTAACTCATACAGCTTCTTGCATGCTAGAAGAGAAGCGGCTCTTTTTGCATCCTCTTTTGAAGCACATGATGGCCCCTCAACACAATGAATGGGGGCATTGGAAGGGAGAACCACATGACAAGTGACACCATCCAAATCATCAAAATAAATGAACTCCGGGGCAGGATTAAAGTATCTGCGCATACCAGGAAAAAGAGAGCCTGACAAGCTAAATAAGGATCATTCAGACAGATAAGCTTGCACATACCTAGATAAGAAAACATGGAGGAATTTACAAAAGAAAAAAGCAAACCCATACTCATCATGTGGGAGTCTTGAACAATAGTGATGCAATAAAGACACACTGCATGCAGTACTAATGGAAGCACCAGTCTTTTCGACTTTATAAATTGAATCTTCTGTGGCATCAAAAGTCTCATCAGATGTCCTGCTCAAAATTTCATTGTTCATATGTTTTTCACCAGAAATGAAATCATTGACCAGATTTAGCTCATGGATATTGTTCCTAGATCAGATGACAAAATTTATAATGTAAGCCAAAAGAAAAAGAGACTTAATACAATAGAAAAAAGAAAATTAAGGGTATGTTTTAATAGCAGTAAGAAAGGTCTCAAACAGCATATCCCATGACCTTTTGTTATCACTTTTCTTTGCACCCTTAAGAGTGTGACAGAAATTCTGGAAGAGGGTGCAGTGTCAGATGAGCCATAAAAGAAAAATCAGAGGAGATGGTGAAGGGTGTTTCCATGTCAAAATGTGGAGGGGATGCTCAAGACAGAAGGTTTGTCTCAGACCATTTATTCCAACATTCAGACATGCCCTGAGTTCCATGTAAGAACACTTGGATCCTGCAGGAAGAAAACAAATGGAGCTTTACCTCTCTACTATGCGAGCATGACCTCTGGATTGTATATAGCTGGCCACTGTTGATGGAAAGTCAAAGCAGATGAGACAGCATGATTGAATATTAAGGCCTGTAAGACAGCAAAGAAACATAAATACAAAAAGCTGTGTTAAGAAGATAATGAAAGTCTTGATGTATTTTTTTTCCTCGAAGATGCACTCACAACCAGAATCAGTGTAACATAGTATGATCACATTTTGTTGAAGTTATTAAAACCTAAGATGTCAAAATTCGTGAGTCAGACACAGTCAGTCAAGGGGCTAAAAAACACTAGTCATGACTAATCGGGATTAGTTGGTTTACTAAAATAAAATCAATAAGGTGTAGAAGCACAATATTTGGTGTGCCAAAAGTAATATAAGGCAAAATATTATAATTCATAAAAAACGTACCTTTCTGTGTGTGTGTGTGTGTGTGTGTGAGTATTGGGAAATTTGAACTGATGATAACAAAACCAAATAGATACACAGGCATGTGCACAAATCAATAAAGAAAAACTATAAATGCACACAGTGACACAATATCTGCTTCCCAAGACAACTGATAGTTGTAGATCACAGACTGATCAAAAAGGCATTACATAAGAAAATTTTGAGAGTTGATTAGTAATAGTAATCATAATAATAATAAGCATAAGGAGGAGGAGGCTACACACACACACATAGTGAGAGAAAGAGAGGGAGAAAGAGAGAGAGAGAGAGAGAGAGAGAGAGAGAGAGAGAGAGAGAGAGAGGAAGGAAGAAAGAAGAAGAATGTCCAAGTCAACCAACAAGTCCTCAATCTATGCACTGGCAATTTGGAGGCCAGGGACTAGTTGGTGGACTAACAACCAAATCTTGCTAGTTTAACAGTATAGAATCATAGATTAAAACAAAAAAATCAATCAAAAACTAAAGAGAGAAGAACAATGAATAAGTTTGTCCATCATTCCATTTTCCTTATCTTTTGAAACATAAGCCCGTAGAAATAAAAATATGTAGTTGCTAAATCCTCATCCTACACTTATCATCTCTTTGTCCAACAAAAATGAGGTGTGTAATGATACATCATAGGATGCCCTAAAGTTTGCACATGCATGATCGGTCTAAAAATGTGTTACATAGAAATATGACTGATTCAATTGTATTGAAACAGCAACAGCAGATGGAAACTAGATTCAACACGTATCTAGAATGAAAAGTTGGATCTCAATAATCAAGAAACACAGGAGCTACTCCAAGGTCTAAAAACAAAGCTCCCAGAGTAACAGAGACGAAAAACCATTAAAAGAAAATCAAACTACAAAAGCTTAGAAAGTTAGAATGCAAAGGCTCAGCCTCAATATATGGGAAAGGTGCTAGATGTGGAGCTAAGTCACATGGGTGTTTAGAAATGGCCCCTGCACCATGTCAAAGAGAGGGGTGTGCATATGCAACCACAAGTGCAACCCCGACTGGGCACTAGATGCAGTCAACACGTGTTCGCTGCAGTCTGCTGCACCCAGACCACCATTGTCCCTTTTTAGGTGTGGTTTGTCCTGCCTTTTTTCCCCTCTTCTCTCTCTCTCTCTCTCTCTCTCTATATATATATATATATATATATATATATATATATATATATATATATATATATATATATATATCATTTCTCACATTATTGTTGTCCTTAAAAAGAAGAGTACAGAGGTGTCTCTCTTTAAAAGATACACCAACAAGACAACCTGCCACAAGTACTGATAGGGTGCATCATTTTTAAAAGTATTAGTGCTTCTTTAAAAAAAAACCTCTAAAATGATGACCAGGGTATTTATTTTTTAAAAGAAGGTTGCCTAAAATTTTAAGAAAGAAAACATTGTAAAAATAAAACTACGAAATAATTATTTAACTATATATATACACACACACACACGCATATACCCCATCGACACACTCAGACCCTGCCTGCAGACATGTGACATAGTTGTTGAGCTAGTCCCAACCACAGGACTTCAAGCTGTGCGGCTAGCCAATTAATAGCTCCAGACACCATTTAATGGCTGACATGGAAAACAGAAAAAGCAAAAAATAAAGAAACAGTACATAAAAAGGAATCAACAAAGAAAAACAATGGTATACCTATAGATACAAATTAGCTAACACGCATATATACGATAAAATGTACATATGTGTACACAGAACCTTCATATAACATCATAATAATTATTGAATACATGCAGTGAATTACTCCTTATTAAACAGTGAATGACAGACATATAAGCACTTAAGAGGCTTGAAAGTTGAAAGTTTAAGAACTAAATAAATTTCAATAACACATAATAATACAAGGAAGTGATTGATCTCAGGTCAGAATGCAAAATATCACAAATCAGTCTTGCAAGTACGAAGAAAAAAAGACAATCCTTTTTGGAATTTGCTTAAATGCACACAATTACATGTTGAACAATAAGATACACAATGCAACCATAATTAGACATTGACCATCATCCCAGAACATCAATAAGTGGCTAGACAATCTGGATGAATTTTAATGAGACGATATGAATCCTTGTTGTTTAGCATCCGAACCTTTTGAAAATGTGTCACATCGGTACATTTATACCTTTTCCAACTAAGTTACACAGCTGCATTCAAATAAAAAGGTTACAGGTTCTTGTTTTTGCCACACTTCTTTAAGACATCCTCGCAGACAAAGCATAATCAGATAACTGATGATAGACTGCATTTCACAAAAACAAGTAACAGAAAGGAAAAGAAAATTTTTCATTGTTTTCGCAAGGTAATTATTATATGCATATTTGCAAAATTCCTACATCCAACACAAAAAACCAGTACTATGATCAACTAACTAATTTTCACTTATGAAGACAATGCCTAAGAAAGAGTAAGCATCACATTTCAAGAGATCAACATTTATTAACACAAGTAGACATGCTCAGAGAAAAGAACAACCATGGTGGAAACATAAATCAAATTTACATACCTATAACTTGAAAGGATTGCAATGAGAACCAGTAGTTTGTTTGAGAAGAATGGTTCCGGTTCTTCTAATACCTCTGGCAGAAAGGCCTCAGGTTGATCACCAGCTGTCATATGACCAGGAGAAAGAAGAGGAAGGATTAGAATCCCATGCAAAATACAGGAGTTAGACATGCAGATATTCAAATTTGTTCAGCGATTTTTACCCACAATGCACACATAGGTTACTAATAATATAATCTTAAAGTATTAAACGTATAGATAGATGTATTGCTGAAATGGAGACTAGGAAGCCAAAAGTGAGATCCCAAGTTCAGTGTAAGCATTCTTTGTTACTGGAATTGACTTCAGTGACTCAAACATCTCAAAATAAGCAGGCTATAGGTATCATACTGTTTATTCCTTTGCCAGAAATGCTCTTGATTTTTTAACTTCATACAGACCAGAGTTGAGAAAGGTCAGCTTTCCTACTGTTCTCAGGAAGAAAAAAAATGAGATCCTTTTCGTTGTATCAAACATGAGATGCAAAATAGAAAGCAGCATTTAGATTTTAGAGATAAAAAGTAGACCCTATCAGCATTATTTATTTTATACAGTTCTTTAATGTCAATCAGAAGTGCCAGTGTTAAGCAGATGCCATTGACTTTGATCTAACTGGATCCAGTCTAAATTCATAGCCACATGCCATCCAGATCCACACATCCTTATGTACTGCATTTCGACATATTTTCTGTTAGTTGAACATATTTTAATGAGAATTATGGCATTGACTTATTTCTGACAGAAGTGACTGATGCGTCCTGCCCTTGTAGCTGCTCAAATCTCACCAAGATGCAGTCGCTTCCCAAGATCTATTGGGAACTAACAAGCCGAAGGAGGTTAAAAGAATAGGGAATACAAAATTCGATCCCAAGTCGGACACAACCCCGACTGAATATATCCCTTAGGACCGAAATACAAGTGGAATGTCCCTCCCAAATTTTCAACCTACTACAATCAAGAGTGGGGATGTGAGGCTTTACAAGCGTTCTCGATACAATTTTGAACTCTCCCTCACTCAACAATCATTCATCCATGCCAAACCATTCATGCAATCCGTAGAATGAGCAATCCACACCCTTCGCCCTAGGTAAGTCCAACAGCTTGGGAATGTGTCCTCGGCTAAACGAGCTTTAGAGGATTCCCTACAACTGCAAACACGAAGGTTGGCTGGAAATAGAATGCACCCTCCCATGCAACTATAGGGGGGTTCAGATGTACCTTGTTGGAGCTAGTCCAGCACTCACCGAGGAAGAAGGCCAATACAATCCTTGGTATTGAGCACTTCTCCACAGGCTCAGATCTTGCACACAGCAAGATGGTGATCTCCAGTTGAGTCCTCCTCTCCGAATCACCTCAGCTCGCAAGGAAATACAACAGATCACAGTCACATCAAATCAGAAGTACAGGAAGCTAGTAAGTTCTGCACTTCATCGGATTACAGTAGAAACCCCTATTTTGAGTGAACTAGGAGGTAGCAGACGCTGGATAGACGCCAGTGCTCGTCCCTTCAATGGTCAGCTCCACAGCAGCTCACGTCTTCCTGCTGATCAGTCTCTCCTTGCTTGTTCAGTTCTGTGACAGCAGCTTACAGAAGCACAAAAATCACAGTAGGCAATGGTACAATGATAACGAGAGAACTCAGAAGGTTTAGGAGCATCACGAAGGATCAATTGAACCCCTGTTAAGTGATGAATTAGGGGAAAACAGGTGCCCCGTTTAGCGCCGACACAGTGCTCTTCAAAAATGCAGGTCCAACTCAAGAACAGGTTGCAGCGGTGACTTACATCAATGGATTTGATGTTGCAAATGAACCAGCCAATAAAGCAGATGTATATCTTGCAATTAATCACGATTCAAGGTCATGGAGAATGCACGGTTTCACCCAAATCTCTGGTTTCACGCAAATCTAAGATAGAAATTGGGGAAACTGGCGAGAATCACTCTCGCAGGTGTGAAGCCAGCTTCCATAACAGTGCTCTTTCAAAAAATCATATCTCCTCATCCAGATCTCCTAAAACCATGAAAATTTGTCTAGAGGAAGCTGAAATATGGAGGGATAGATGCTCCAAACCCAGCTCCAAAGTCACTTCCAACAGCTAACTCGTTGAACTGAAAGTTGCACTTATTTATGCCTAAAACAGCTTGTCTCAGATGCTCAAGTTGAGATCAGAAGTCGATCTCCTTCTAAAATTCATATCTTCACATCCAAAGCCTCTAAAATAGTGAAAATTGGTATGAATGAAGCTAAGTACTTGAGGATTAGGCCCAAAGATGCGTCTGATTCTGCCTGAAATAGTCTGTCGTAGGGCTCAGGCAACGTCTGGAGTCAGTCACCTTCAAAAATTTGCCAAAATTCAACCGTAGCTCGGATTGAGCTGAAATTTGGACCAGTGATAGCTAAGATTCTGATGAACGAATGCCCAAAAATTCAGCTTCAAAGCAGCATCCAAAAGGTGAGTCGTTGAGGATTGAAATCAGCCTAGTTTCTGATGTTGCTCAAAACTGCGCCCCGCCTAATTCCGCGATCCGCTGCCGTGATTCCGATCAGTTCCAGCGAGCTATCCAAAACAGCTTGGATTATCCTCAAACTTCATCAGAATGTTCTTCCATAAGTTACAAAGACAACTGAGCTACTCTCAAATTCAGATCTTGCTCAGATCGTCGGGAATTCACAGATTAACAGAAATTTTTGTCACTGCGCCTGTACATAATTCATCCTCTGTTCTTCGTCTTCAATCATCCAATTCCTCAACAGATTTCACTCCGTTGCTCGTCACAAGTAATCCACAACAATTAGATACAGAATGCGATAGAAGAACTGATCTCAACAAGAATTAAAGCCGATCTAAGTCGTTCGTTAGGCGATCCGCCTGAAATCGTGCTCGCCCGATCTCGTCAGCACTTCATTTCTTCTTCAAATCCTTCGATCTCAGTCAGATCAGACCGATCTATTCCTCTCGTTAGATGAGTTAAACTCAAATCGATCAGAACGTCAGCATCCTCTCCATTTCTGATCGGGTAACAGGAAGATCTCGCGGTAGAATCTCCACGGAGTTAGAATTCTTACCGGCTGAAGATGTTCCTCTGGCTGTCGTGCTGCAGATCTGAGAGGCTCTCGGTGATCAGCGTCCACGCTCCTCCATCGAGCTCACAGTCCTCTGCCCTGGCCTCTAGATGTCCCGATGATGGAAGACATCTGCACCTTGGTCGGAATTGCACATCTGCTCAAGATCCGTCACCTGCATTTTCGGTAGAGTTCCCAGTTCCTCTCCTCTGGTTCTGCAGTCGTTCTTCTTTTCCAGCGAGGTTCCCTCTGCTGGCGAAGCTTTTGGCACAACACCTAAGCAGCTCAAACACTCCACGCGGCAGAGAAAAGGGGTCTTTTCATTGATTCAATTTCAAAAGATATAATCTTTGGCGCAGTCTCCAGTTTATATACTACTGGATTGTCTCGGGTGCCACCTGCTGTCTCGGACTGAGACAAGTACAAAACCTGTAATGACTCAACAAAATAGAAAACACTGACAATGACTCGGTCTGGGCTTGAACCCAACCGCGATGTGCTCAGGTTAGCCTGAGCTCTTGCTAGCTAAACCTGATCCTGACGCACACTGTGTTCAGCCCAGTCCGACTCAGCTCCTTTCAGCTGACGTAGTCTTCTTCAGTCCGAACTGTCCATCTCTGATCTTCGTCCCTAATCTGTTGGCTGCTGGCCCATTGTGTGCTTATCCCTCGGCGTCGTCGGCTATACGTACGCCTAATACCCCAACTGTCACGGTGTCATGAAAGTGTTGTATTAGCTCTCGGGTAAGCTCAGACTATTTTGATATGACTGCCTTACCCTTTCGACATAGTATGCTGCCCTTAACCGAATAATGTGGGATAGAATCTGCCTTTTGTTTCAATGTTGCTTTCAGCAATCTAAGATTCTCAACCAAGTCTTGCTCAAGTGCAATCCTTTCCCATAGGTTTGTGCTAATCACGGATAATGTCATCAAGTTTTCGCCCACTCGTGATAGTGAATCGGTTGTGGTATTGTCCTGCCCCTTCTTGTATTCTACTACAAAGTCACACACCATGAGTTTGACAAGCCAATGTTGCTGGATCGGAGTGCTCACTCTTTGGTTCATAAGGTATTTGAGACTGTTATGGTATGTCCGGACCACATGCGGTGAAGGTAACGACTTTAGGCATGGCCAGCTCCCAGTGTGAAGGGCGGTGTGTACAAGCTATGTCACATAGACTCTTCAAAAAAGGGGCCACACCCGTGTTGACACGCACCCCAACCACATCTTTTTTTGCATCGCACCCCAACCACATCTTTTTTTATGCAAGTTCAAAATAGTTTTCACTTTTTTTTCTTCTCCCTGTCCCTTTCTTTCTTTATGTATAGTAATAAAAGTAAAAAGAAAGTACAGATTAAACTAAGAAAAAACTACAATTATATATATTATGAATACATACATTTATATATATATACACCCTTGCCGCACCCTCACACCCAATTTTTTGGGATACGTCGCACCAGCACTCGCACTTGCACAGGCACCCCGCACTCATGTGACATAGTGTACAGGGCCCGAGAATGAATTTATCGCTGTATGGCTGACCAGCGATTCTAGCTTCATGCAGGCAAGTCCTCATTCATAATTGGGCACGGGATAAATGGACATTATAAAACTAATGTCGGGCCTTGCACATTTACTATACGTTAACACTCGCTCAATTAGTCAAGAACTGGTTCCTCCCTTATGTTTCTAAACAAATTTCTTCTCAAGGATTCGTTATAATTTGATTTACATAACTAAACGAAAAAGGCTTTTGATTAAATAACAAAACCATCAGGCTTCAGCCTTATCCAGAGTACATCGCTAGCCTAAACCAAAGGTTGACACACAATGGCAAGATAATATTGTTGGAACATGTTAGATGGTTCTCGGGACCGGGTCAGGATCCATATCTGATCCATCGTGTAGCCCTTGTTGTGCCTTACTTAAGGATTGTAACCCTAATCTTGAGAGAGTTAATGAAATCATGAGAGAGAGAGTCTGGTTGCTAGTGGGCACCAGTTCCTCCTCATCCGTGGTTTTTTCTCTCTTGCTGTGGGTTTTTTCACGTTACATCGTGTTCATCGTATTCTTTTTTCCTATATTTCGTATTTCTACATGGTATCAGAGCCGACGAGTTTGGGAAATTTTTTGGGGTTGTGAAGTTCCAACCTTAATCTCTCTATCACTCACTACTGTTGTCGCCGTTGCTGCTGCCGCCGCCGCCGCCGGGCTGGTCTGTAGTCATGGTTACGTCTTCCTCGTCGACTGACAATGCTGATCAAACTGAAATCAGGGCTTATAGAACTGAGAATGTTCCCGTTCAGGTCACTACTATTTGCCTTACCAAGGAGAACTACCTCCCGTGGTCGGCCGCTATGACTATGGGGATTGCTGCCTGCGGTCGGATTGCCTATATCAATGGAAGGAAACCTGAACCGGCGGAGACAAGTGGTGTGTGGGACATTTGGTTTCTTGAGGATAATCAAGTAAAAACTTGGATTGTCAACTCTGTTTCCGCTGATATCCAACCCTTTATTCTTCAGAAGAAGACTGCTAGAGACATGTGGGTGATTTTAGAGAACATGTATGGCCAAAAGAAAAAGGCTATCCGGACTTACCAACAAATGAAGACTGTGTATGAGCTTCGGCAAGGGAACTTATATGTAGCATATTACTATGGGGCTTTGAAAGCCAAGTGGGAGAATCTTGACTATTATTTTGATGTTACTTGGCACTGTCCCCAAGATCAGGCACTTTATGTAGCTAAAGAGTGGGAAAATAGGGTGTTCCTCTTTTTAGCTGGTTTGAATGATGAGTTTGAAGGTGTTAGAAGCCAGATTCTGAATTCATGAGAAGTGTCGAGTATTGAAGATGTGTATTCTCGTGTTGAAGCTGAAGAACAAAGAAGGCTGGTTACTACTGGGGGAAAGAGGGATCTCATGTCATATAATGAGAGATCTGCTCTTGTTAGTCGTGGTCCTGGAGGCACTACTAGATCTCTTTGTAGATGTACTCACTACAAGAAGACTGGTCATACTGTGGATTTCTGTTGGAATCTTCATCCAAAGAAAAAGGGTAACAAAGGGAGGTCTTCTAATGGGAAGTCGACTGTGTCTGAGGAAACAAAATCTAGTGGAGGAAAGGTCTCCATTTCTACTGAACAGCTTCGTGAACTGAGGGCTTATCTGGGTCGGATCGATGTCAATCAGGTTGAGGCATCAGATGAGTCAAAAGCCAATCAAGCTCTTGCCATTGTAGGGGATAAAGGTAACTCTTGTGTGGGAGAATGGATTGTGGACAGTGGTGCTACTCACCACAGGACGGGTAACCTTAAATTGTTTCATGAGTATAAGCTGTCTTTTGGAAGGGAGCGAGTATCTCTCGCAAATGGTTCCTCTACTTTTGTGGCAGGAGAAGGGAGTCTGTCCTTATTGGACAAGTTTCATGTGCGAGGAGCATTACATGTCCCTCAACTTCCCTTAAATCTCTTGTCAATTAGTAAACTTACTAAAGAGCTGAATTTTGAACTCATTTTTCTGCAAATCACTGTGTTTTGCAGGACTTGGCGACAGGAAAGAGGATTGGGATTGGTTTGGTGTCTGATAGCTTATATCATCTTTCCATACACGTGGCCATGGCTCTTATGACAGCGATCAGCAAGACAGAAAAGCGAAGAGAAGATTGTCTTCAGCCCTTCTTGTATTGGCATGAATGCCTTGGGCATTTACCTTTTGGCATTTTGAAATAGTTGTTTCCTGATTTGTGTTCCACTCTGAACTTGTCTTTGATTTCTTGTGATGTATGTTAGTTTGCCAAACATGTGAGGGCTTCGTACCCTATTTCTACTAGTTGTGTTAATGAAGTTTTTTCCTTGGTTCACTCAGATGTATGGGGGCCTTCGAGAATTCATACCCGTCAAGGTTTTCATTATTTTATAACTTTTATTGATGACTTCTCTCGGACCACCTTTGTGTACTTGTTAAAAGATCGCAGTGAGGTACCTCATATCATAGAGACTTTCATTCTACTTGTGCAAACTCAATATGGTGGAACTGTTAAAACCTTCCGATCGGATAATGCATGTGAGTATATGTGTTAGTCAGTTGAGGATTTCCTTCGAAAAAGGGGGATTGTTCATGAGACGTCCTATAATTATACTCCCCACAAAACGGGGTGGTTGAGAGGAAGAATCGCCAGCTTCTTAATGTCACCAGAGCCCTTTTGTTTTAGAGGAATCTTCCCAAACACTATTGGGGTGATGCGGTTCTTACTAATGCGTATCTTATCAACCGCATGCCCAGTCGTGTGCTGAATGGTCGGACTCCCCGTTCTTTACTTTCGGGAAGTCATCAACCTTTTCTCCTCCCCCCTCGTGTTTTTGACTGTTTATGTTTTATTCATGATCACAGTCCCAATGTTAAGAAACTTGATCCCTGGTCTATCAAGGGTGTGTTTGTTGGGTATTCTCCTACTCAGAAAAGGTATAGGTGTCTTGATCCTACCGTTGGTCGAGTTTATGTTACAAGGGATGTTACCTTCTTGGAACATGCTCTGTCTTGATCCTACCGTTGGTCGAGTTTATGTTACAAGGGATGTTACCTTCTTGGAACATGCCTCTTACTTTTGTGAGAATCCTCTTCAGGGGGAGAAGTCTGTGGTTAGGGAAGAGTATTCTCAGAGTCAAGAGATTTAATTTACAGATTTTTTGGATTACAAGAAAGAAAAACCTGAGAAGGAGGAAGGGTGTGACACCAGAACTGAGAAGCAAGGTCATCATTTGTTTGGACAGGTCTACTCTAGACGAGGTGCTCGGACAGAGGAGCTAACTAATGGTGCGAAGTCTACTTCCAATCCCAATGCCATTCCTTCCCTGGATGAACCAAGTCCTACCTTGAAGACTCAAGATGGGGTTGAAAAAGAAAATGAAGAACTTCTCATTGCCCTGAGAAAGGGTGTCAAGTCATGTACTCAACACCTAATTGGTAATTTTGTATCTTATTTTAGACTTAGCAAGGAATACAAGTGTTTTGTATCTTCTCTTTCTTTGGCTATGATTCTCAAGTCCGTTGCTGAAGCTCAAAGTGATTCCAAGTGGGCTGATGCTGTGAAAGAAGAAATGGAAGCCTTGAGAAGAAACATGACATGAGAAGTTGTGAAAATTCTTGAGGCGGCTCACTTGGTTGGTTCCAAGTGGGTGTATACCATTAAGTATAAACCAGATGGAAGTGTTGAAAGATACAAAGCTCGTCTTGTAGCCAAGGGGTTTAGTAAAAAATATGAGATTGATTACTTAGAGACTTTTACTCCAGTTGCGAAAATGAAGACAGTTAGAGTTGTTATGTCCCTAGCTGTGATGAAAGAGTGGAGGATGTACCAACTCGATGCTAAGAATGCTTTTCTCAATAGTGATCTCGAAGAAGAAGTGTATATGTGTATGCCCCCAGGATATGATGAACCAGAAAAATGTTGTAAGCTGAAAAAGGCCTTATGTGGCCTCAAGCAGTCACCCATAACATGGTTCGAACGGCTCAGACGAGTGTTGCAACATCATGGGTACAATCAAGGGAATGGAGACCACACTCTATTTGTGAAGAAAAAAAGAGGGCAGGGTCACTCTTTTACTTGTCGATGTGGATGACATGATTGTCACAAGAGAGGATGAGGAGGAGATCATCAAGTTAAAAGTGTTACTGGCTGCTGAATTTGATCTCAAGGATCATGGCAAACTGAGGTATTTTCTTGGTATTGAGATTGCTAGTTCTAGTACTGGCCTTGTGCTAAACCAAAGGAAATACACATTAGATCTGTTGGAGGAGACTGGTGAACTGGGGTGTAGACCCGCTTCTACCCCACTTGATACTGGACACAAGTTAAGCCTTAGAGATAGAGAGTTGCTCTGTGAAGAAGCTAAGGGAAGATATCAATGTATGGTTGGAAAGTTGATTTATCTTACCCTTATGACACCAGATATCACTTTTGCGGTGAATGTACTGAGTCAATTCATGCATGTACCTACTGATGCACACCTGAAGGCTGTGGACAGAATATTGTGCTATTTGAAGAGAAATCTTGGCAAAGGACTCTTGTATGTAAAACAAGAGACTGTAGAAATCGAGGGGTACTCCGATGCAAACTGGGCAGGTTGTGCTGATACTAAACGGTCTACCACAGGGTATTGTGTCTACTTGGGAGGAAATCTTGTTGTCTGGAGGAGCAAGTGACATGATGTGTGTTCTCGATCTAGTGTTGAGGCAGAGTATAGAGCTATTGCTATGGGAGTGTCAGAGTTACTATGGCTGAAAATATTGCTGACGGATATCGGGATAGAGATTGAAGGACCTATGAAATGTACTGTGACAACAAGTCTACAATCAACTTAGCCAACAACCCTGTACTATACGACAGAACAAAGCATGTTGAGATTGAACGTCACTTCATTCGTGAAAGGATTGATGCTAAAGAGTTAGTCTTACCTTCATGAAGTCTGCAGACGAAACTGCTGATGTTTCTGACGAACGCTCTATCTTCAACTTCGTTCGAGAGAAATGTATC